>NC_142808.1:16007955-16217955 GCF_049724085.1 Artemia sp. Qi Xiang Cuo | reverse complement strand
AAAGAAAAGCTGGTAATGAACAACAGAATCAAAAGCCTTTGAAAGATGAAGTGCACAGAGACCTTTACCCTTAGAAGAATTAGAAAGTAGAATAGGAGAAAGGAGACGATGAGCATGTTGGCACCCCACACCAGGTCTGAAACCAAGTTGATTTTCGCCAAAGAAAAAAATATTTTTGAGTTAGATTTGGTCAAAGAATATACTCGAAGACCTTGCTAATATTGCAAGAAACAGAAACTGGACGGTAAGAAGAGCAATCTGTTGGTGGTTTACCTCTTTTTAAAATTGAAGTCACGCTGCCATACAAAAAGCTTTCCGGGACAACAGAAGATGCCAAGCAAATTTGAAACAAAACCGCAAGATGTGACACAAGTTCAGCACATTGGGGAGTTTTTAGAGATACCATCAGCATCAATAGATTTCGAATTAAGATGATTCAAAGCATTCATAACTTCAAAACACGATATAGGCAGAACAAAACGCTGACTTGGAAATCTAGGGACAATTTAAACAAGCGGTTCGCCAAGCTTTCTATGAACAGAACAATTCCGAACGGGGAAAATCTTCGAATAATATGCATGCCAAGAACTTGGTGGAATAGCATTACTACTTACATCAGAATCGTCTGTTTTACTTGAATTAATTACTTTCCTCCAATCTTTAGGCGAAGATGGAAAATCAAGCCCTCGGTATCGGACACTTTTTAGATACTTCTTAATTTCTAATCTAGTTTTCTGTTTAATAAGAGTTTTCTGGTAATGTTTTACCCTAGGTCTGGTAAAACATTACCAGACCTAGGCCGACCACAATCTGTCCAACCTTTTAGCCAAAATTTAGCTTTATTTTTATAGGCCTTAAGGTTAGGGTCAAGTGACCCAAGAGGCTTTTGAGTATTCTTTCGGATTCTCTTTACTGGGAAAGAAATTATATCAGCTTCTTTCATAACGGAGAGGATAGAATGATAATATCGGTCTATTTCATATTTAGCATAAATAAAATTCTGCCTACACTGCAAAAGCTGATACGGAACATAAATCGCACTTAGAAGTGAAGCCAATATTGTAAGATAAACTGAAAAATTTGCATCATTCCAATCAGGCTTATAAAAACATTTAGAACGTACACCACGACTCTTAGATATACTCCCAGAACAAACAAAAGACTTTGATAAACAAAAGACAGAGGGAGGTGATCAAGACCTTGCTCGTCAAAATGAACCGTAACTGGCGAGCAGACAAGAGCTGCAGAACAAATAACGTGATCAGTGCCTGATTTATACCTGAATGGTGAATAAACGTATAATCATGGGACTTCCAAACAATTTTATAAGCCGGAAGAGAATCAAAAAGCTGATCATTCCTAACATTATCAGAAACCAGATCGGTAGCAAAATCACCAGCAATAACAAAATGCAACCCGTTATCCGATATCTTTTGAATTAATGTTTTAAGACTATTACAAGCACAAGAGAAATTCTGAAGTGAACGAATGGAACGATCATTATATGTCAGATACACATTAATTAATATAACATTACCAAGACGCACCGCAAGAAAAGTGTCATCTGACTGGAAAAGAACAGGACTCGAACCAGAAATATATGTCTTAAAAACACAAGCTAAGCCGCCAGAAGGGTGGCCACGTGTAATTTTACCTGGACATATAGAAACAACGTGATCACTCCTTTGTCTCAGAAAATGTTTACTAAAGGTGGTCAGTAAATGTTCTTAGAGACATACAACGTCGTAATTAGCATACAGATCATCAATAAAAAAGTCCTTGCCTCTCGTTCCATTAATATTAAATGAGACTATACTTATGTCTATATGTTTTATATGTTATATATGTTATATGTATGTTTTATATATGTTTTATATATGTTTTATATGTTTATATGTCTATATGTTATACTTATACTATATGTTTTAAAAATACCCAACTAACACGGTCAATTTCAGATTAAATTTCTATCAACCTCGTCATTCAATGCTATTTAGAAAAAAAACTATCACATAGATGTTATTAATCGTTATTCCATAAAACTTAAAAAAAAAAATAATAATCAACCTTTAAAAAATAACACCTATTTCCAGCGACAGCAGCTCCTCTCTTGGTATCAACACCATCTATCATAGCTATGAGGTCAACATGGGAATGTTTCTTCTTTTGCTGCACGTCGCCAAACGTTTTCTCTATCCTATTATCATCCTAAAATGTAAAACTTATATTAATGAGTTTATCAAAGTCAAATATTGTAATTTTCCTTCAACAGACAGGAGGGAGGGAGAGGAGGGGAGAGATTATTTTTCAAGGAGGGGGGAGTCCCGCTCCTGAGAAATTAAGAAAATTGTGTCTGATCAGGACAAAAAGACATCCTTTATGAAAATTTGCAAGAATAAAACAGGAACTTACCGCCTAACAATAATTACCGCTTAAAATAACTACCGCTTTTATGGCTATCAATCCAGGCCATATCCAGGGGAGGAGGATTAGGGGTTTGACCCCCCCCCCCACGAAATATTTCTCCAACTCGTAAAAACGTAACAAAAATCTATATTTACAATTCCGTGATGAGTTTTTCAAAATATTTTTTGAACCCCTCCCCCCATCCCCAAACAAAAATACGGGACACGGCGTTGCTATTAGCTAAGGCAACAGACAATTTTTTTTATTTTTTTTTAGATTGGCCGGCCTCTGCATAGGCTGTCTCATCCGTCCTTTGTGTTCAATTAGGGTTCAAGATTTATTTATTGTTTCTATTTTTCTGTAATTTTCTCTGACTGATATAAAATCAAACATGGCTCTACTAGAACTTTTGGAAATAGACGATATTTCATATTATCTTTTCAAAGGTGACAGGGTGTAATATGGGGTGTAATATGCCCAAACGCACTGCCAATTTTGGATCTGGTATCTGCAAACAATGGCATTAAAAGTATTTTTGGAATCCTAAGGATAATCTAGTATAACTTTTTTTGTCCTAAATCAAAGGTAGAGGCTTGGCTTGGGACCCGTCTTTAATTGTCATCCGCAAGTTCTTTATGTTTTAGGCAGCCCGGCTGCTGTGCTTTATTTGCTGAAAACGATTTGTATTCCGAGCAGGTTTTTTTTTAAAGTCATATGTTTTTTAAGTCACATGTTCGAGCAATTTTTATTTCGAGCAGGTTTTTTTTTGTGTCAATGTTTTATTTTTTACGTTTTTCAGGTCATACGTTTTAAGCGCTTTGTATTTCGAGCAGTATTTTTATATCATGTTTATCATTTTTTAGGTTATACGTTTTAAGCGATTTGTATTTCGAGCACGTTTTTTGTGTCAATATTTTATTTTTTACGTTTTTTAGGTCATACGTTTTAAGCGCTTTGTATTTCGAGCAGGTTTTTTTGCATCATATTTTTTTTTACGTTTTTTTTAGGTTATGTTTGACGTGATTTGTATTTAGAGCAGGTTTTTTGTGTCATTTTTTATTTTTTTAGGTTTTTAAGGTCATGTGTTTTAAGCAATTTGTATTTCGAGCAGGTTTTTTAGTGTTATATGTTTTATTCTTTAGGTCATATGTTTTAAGCAATTTGTATTTCGAGCAGTTTTTTTGTGTCATATTTTTATGTTTTAGGTTTTTAGTCATGTTTTAAGCAGCTCGGCTGCTATGATTTATTTTCTGAAAGCAATTTGTATTTCGAGCAGGTTTTTTTGTTATGATATCAAATAAAATACAGCAAAACAAAATAATATCACGCCACTAATCAAGGTTGACAAATAAGAGTGGTGCCCCCTCCTCCCTGTCAGACCCTCTAAACTTCTTGAATGTATTTTGCGTTTAATTGAAAATAAAAATTTCTTTTTAACAATGCGATTCGTATTTCCAAATTACGACTGATATTTCCAGTGCGATTGATATTTATTTTTAACAGAGCCTATTTCTAAAATCATTTAATTTTATGTATAACCGACAAACGTCAGTTGAGTTATCAGACCTAATTTACTACACAATTTAACAAAAAAAATAAAGATGATTAAGATGAAAACGATTGTGCTTGTACACGGCAGTGTTTAAAACAACTATGCTTAATTGATTAATTCTGGCTTATGTAATTTTTTTTACTATATAGAGCAATGCCCGTGTGAAGAGATTGTCGAATGTGATGGCCAGAGGCCCAAGCGAGCACAGGGAGACAGAGAATGGTCGACAAAGCCATCTTTTTGCTAGCCAAAAATTATTTCAAATTGCTACCATTAATACAATAAGAAATAAGGTTATCATATATAATAATATCAATTTAGTCAATTTATAAATAAATAAGGTCATATTATAAATAATTATAAATTATTATAAATTATAATTATAAATATAATTTATAATATAATATAATAATATAATAAATATAATAATATAATAATATAATAAATATAATATAATATAAATATAATTATAAGGTCATATTATAAATTATTATAAATAAGGTCAATTTAGCGTTCTTTTCTCCTTTTCTCTAGAAATATGCTTCATTTGCTCTTATATCAATTTAGCACTAAAGAGCAACACTAGATAGCAGATAATGCTTTCATATTTAAAAAGGCAAACAAGCTTATTATATTTCATTCTCCGTGCATATTTCAGCTTTGACCTCTACTAGCCGAGTAAGGCATCAGCAGCTAAACAGACCAACGGTAGCCCAGGTGGCACCAATGGCCATAGAATTATACAAAGCCGTCTTGACGGCAGACGGCACCAGAACCCGTCTTGACGGCAAGTGCTTATGCTTTGTGCTCACGGCATGTGTTTTGCTGGTCGTGCTTATCGGCAAGATGTGAGGCTCATCAAATATGTTCGGAGGTAATTGCATGAAAAGCCCAAAATAAACTTGATATAAATACCGCCTCAAACAACTTAGGCTGTCTATCCTCGTCTACAGAAATCTTGTTTTAACAATTCTTGTAACAAGAGTATTTCGTACAGAACCATCGCAATGTTAAATAGAGATAAGGGAGAAAAAGCGGTATCGTCAAGCTAAGATATTGCGATCAAATAAAACATGCACAATAATAGGAGAAAAATCACTAGTGTAGCTCAGGTGTAAAATTTTGGAAAAAAAATTGAAAAAAAGACACATTCAGTCCACTCTTCCTTTGAAGGCTTGTAAGGCGAGAATTGGATCGCACATTTCAGTTCTATCATTTTTTATACAAATTTTCCAAATAGGGTGGAGTTGATTTCAAAACAAGCACTGTTATATTTTATATATAAGCCCAATGCTGAACTAAACATGTTACGAATTTGCACTTCATATAAAATCTGATGAATTCATTGTGCTTACTTTAGGCCAGCCGTTGCCACACCACAGCTGAAACAAAAACCACGACCGACTATAGGTTTCATTAGATTTGGTGGAGCAATTTGTCTGGTTAATTCGGATAACGAACGAGACTCTAGCCTGCTAAATAGAAGATAAATCCTAGTGGTGGAACGCTCTTCTTAGAGGAACAACTGGCGTCTAGCTAAATGAGAGTGACCAACAAAAGGTCTGTGATGCCCTTAGATGCCCTGGGCCACACGCGCGCCCTGTCTGAGAAGACCGGGTAACCACTGAACCTCGTCCGTGGTTGGGATTTGGGACTACAAGGATCTCCATGAACCAGGAATCCCTAGTAGGTGCAAGCCATTAGCTTGTGTCGATTACGTCTCTGCCTTTTGTTTTGGTTCGTCACTAATGAAGAAATGGAGGACTTGAACTGGCTCTGTAATAGGGATTCTCCGGGGAATAGAGCATGTAAAGCTTGTAAAGGTAGTAAACAGTGGAATTTCTATGACGTCATGATGAGACGAATCAACACTGAGGTGATTTTGCTGCTCCAGCAACATATTTTTGTGGGGGGGCAAGAGAGGATAAGTGGGTATTGTCTCGAGGTTTTGGTGGCTGTATTCATCAAAGGATGGAGTGTGTTTTGGCAGCAACAAGGAATTTGAGCTCTGTAGTGCGGGCTCTCTGAGGAATTAAGAATACAATGCTAGTGATGAATCTTGAGTTGTGTAAGCAAAATCAATGCCATCTTAAATAGCGGACATCAGATTTACTAGCACTGTGGTAGTTGCTGCCCCAGAAACATTTTGGTTGGAGCCCAGGACGTGCTCTTTACCCTTCCTGGGGGCCCACGTGGTGCAAGACGAAGGGATTGTGGATGGGGGGGGGATACGAGACGACGTGTAAAAGAGATGACGTGGCTGGAACGGTGTCAAAGGGCCCCGTACTTTTGTTGTATTGGATTCAAGACTCGAGGATTGCCGGCAATGATCTGGCCAGCTTGAGAGAGATGGCAGGGCTACAACGGTGTCAACGGGCCCCGTGGTTTTGTTGATTCAGCTTCAAGACACGGGGAATCCCGGCAATAAAGCAGGCCCAGCTTCTATCCAAGTGAGTCCTCAGGTGAGCCAATGTCTTACACAGCGATTGCACTAATTTAGCATCGATTTTGCGACCACTCCGCGAAACTACAAAGAGTGGGGATGCTATGTAAACTCTGACTTTGGTTTTTGTTAAGATCTTACGTCTGGCCCATGCCGTCTTTTTCAAACTGGTAAAGACTCCCAAGTCCATGATATCCGGGAAGAAACGTCTTCTGCCCGGATATCCAGGCAGAAGTATATGTTATTCATTAGTATATAATTTATTATTTAGTGTATATTAATATTTCATTTATTAGTATATGTCAATATTTTTTCATAAAATTATATTATATGTTCTCATTAAACTTTCCTTTTCTTTGTCAAAAGCAGAACTAACTTACCTCCGTGTCAGAAATAGGCACAGATTCATGTAATTTGTTCCCAATTTCCCTAAGTACTGCTTCTCTGTCGGCTGCGACCATTTCAATCTTCTTTTGCTGTTTTAAAATTCGCTCTTGAAACTCTTTGCTGAGGCGAGTCAATTGTGACACATTCAGGGGTTTCAAATCATTAATGCTTAAGCTCTCCAGTTTTGAAAAAAGATCCTCAGGTAAGGCTGGGTCTCCAGCTTCTTCTTTTTTCTGAAATAAAATAGATACAATTATGGCGGGTAAGGCAAGGTTAAGATAAGGCAGTGTCTCGAACTTCTTCTTTTTTCTGAAGTAAAATAAATATAATTAAGGCAGGTAAGGCAAGGCAGGGTCTCCAGCTTTTTCTTTTTTCTGAAGTAAAATAGATATAATTAAGGCAGGTAAGGCAGGTTCTCCGGCTTCTTCTTTTTTCTGAAGTAAATAGATATAATTTTTACTTCCCTACAAGCGTCACTCCAAATTTCAAAAAAAACAAAAGTAAGAAATTTCTAAAGTTAATCCTCGTGTTTTAGTTGTTTTTCCTTGAATCCGACAGAATTTTGCATATAAAACGTGAAAAACTTTTTATTATGATTTTCTAATTCATAGAAAGTAAAAAAAAAAAAAAAAAAAAACTGGGAAAATGATTGACTAGCCTGTAGAAATAGTTGCTTGACTAGGAAGAAAGTTTTTATCTTTTTACCCGTCTATTTGAGTATCTGACCATTTTTGAAGTTACTGTAAATTTTTGCACGTGGCCAGAGTTGAGCCTCATTGGGGTTACAAGGTCCTTACTTCTTTGTTGTCAAATGATTATTTTAAACAAGTTAGTAAAACCGTCTGAAGAATATCATAAACATAAGAATTTTGATCTTTTTATCAGTAGGAACGGGTTAAACTGACTTTTTTTTCTGTTCTTTACACTCATATCAATGATTCTTCACATTCATCAATTTGAAGAAGCTATTTGAATCAGGGGCTGAACCAGAGGGGCCAGGGGGGGATCTCAGCCCCCACCTCAAGATTTTTCTGGCGCCGTCATTCCTTGTTTTTTCTTTCTTTTTTTACTATTTTTTAGAATAAATTTGTCAATTTGATCAATTATTGGCACCTTTGTGACATTGGACCCCCCAGGATTTTGCTCATTGGCACCCTTGTCACATTGCACCCCCCCCCCCCAAGATTTTGCTCTAGATCCTCCCCTGATTTGAATATCTCAACAGGCTCTACAAATCTTCTAATTGGTTATTAGCAAATGCCAAAATATTTTAGAGTATAAAACCCTTTCTGTAACAGGATTAAGCAAGTTTAAGCCCCCGAAATGCTTATGTGCCAACTGGATATGTGACGATTTTGATGGAAGGGACTCATTAAAGTCAATATTTCAAATTCAGCATATTCTAGTGTCGCATTCTGCTCATGATACCCTTCAGGTTTCATTCTACATTAAGAGGATGCGGTATCTAAAATTCAATTTTTCAATTCTCAGCCTTCCTGTCTTATCAGCAAAATGGCTCAAAGACAAAGAGCTCAAAGACAAAGGCTCTATTAGCAAACTCTCCAGAGGACTAGCATCGTCAAGATCAATCAAGAGTTGGTGATTTGACTAGAAAGAAAAGTCGAATTAGCTGGACACTATAAATACATAAACAAGAAAATAAATGGATATTTTCGATAATTAGCCTAACCTTGACTTACTTGACTTAATGCTCCTGCTGGTGGTCCAGCGTAGAGAGACACGTGACTCTTCGCCACCATTCGGAACGGTCTTGTGCAATCATGAGTGCTTCTTGTATGTCAGTGCCGATCATTGAGAAGTAAGGGGTGAGGTTGTCCCTACATTTGAGCCGGGGACTTCAGCGGGAGTACTTCCAACCCTGTGTAGGGGAATCAAAATTGAAGAGAGTGATGGCGGATTTTTCTGCTGGCATGTGGATCAAATTGCCGAACCACCTTAGGGTTCCTACAGTGACATGCCGAGAGCTGGGAGCCTGATTTGTTAGTGCCAGCAATCGGGCGTTTGAGACGAAGTCGTCCTATTTGATGCCTTCAATACGTCTCAATAGCTTTGTTTCGGCCAAATCTATCGCATTGCGACCAGAAACAGCAGCCAGCTAGGTCTCAGCACTGTAGAGAAGGACTTGGGTTACGGTGATGTTTTATATCTGCATTTTTGTTTTTCGGCTGATGTTGGGCTTTGACCACACTGAACGGCAGAGTCATGCAATAATTGATGCGGCTTCTCCGACGCTCGACTGAATTTTAGTTTTGACTGAGCTGTTTTCGGTGATAATAGATGTAAGGTAGGTGAAAGACTTGACAACCTCGATGGTGTGCCCTGATACGTTGAATGCAGGTTATTTGGCGGTTTTACCTGCGGAGTCTACGATCATTATTTTTGTTTTCTGCCACATAATGTGTAGTCCCACTTTCAGGGCTTCTTCCGACAGTGTATTGAGGGCTTCTTCGAGTTTAGCGGCAGAAGTGCATATCAGAGAAATATCATCAGTGAAGTCGCAATCGGCTAGAAACTCTATCGCCCTACCTTAGTCCGAAGGGGAGCCGGTTCGTGGTTCGATCCATGACATAATCAATCATCACGTTGAACAGCTTAGGAGCAGCAGTACAGCCTTGCCGTACACTGCTATTTATTTTAAAGAGTTAGCTTCGACGACCACTAACCTGGACAAAGCTTTTTGTACCAGTGTATAGTGCCATGAACAGGAGACAGTGTTTTTCCAGGAGATCTGCTCGTTCTGGTAACAGCCAGAGAGACTCACGGTCGACCGAATTGAAGGCTGCTTCAAAGTCAACTAAGGCAAGGTATACTTTACGCTGGAACTCACGGGGTTTCTCGATGACCTGGCGTACGGTGAAGATCTGCTCGGTCATGGATCTGTTTGGCATGAAACCTGCTTGCTGAATCCAGCGGTACTTACGGATTAGCTGGGTACTTATATCTACCAAAGTCATGGCAAATAATTTGCCGAGAATCAACAGGAGGGGGTTTCCTCTGTAGTTGGAGCAATCACTTCGACTACCTTTACACTTCCATAGAGGGAGGATTATCCCTTCCTTCCATTCTTGTGGAATCAGTTCTGTTATCCAAACGAGGGAAAACAGCATGTGCAGCCATAGTAGCATCGTCGGTCCTGCGAATTTTAGCAGCTCTACGGTGATCCCGCAGGTTCCTGGTGCTTTGTTGTTTTTCATCCTCCTTGGAGCAATTCTGTATCTCTTCTACAGAGGGAGGCTCAGGCTCTGTGAGACTTTTGCTTTTTGTTTGCTCAGTCGTTATGATTAGGTCGGGATCGACTTTGACTCTGTCGGCGTTAAGCAGCTTTGTGAAACGCTCCTTCTATCGCTCAACCTGCGCGGTTTCATCTTCGAGAATTACACCGAAAGGTTGATTTAGCTGCTTCTATCTATGGAGGTTTCTCCTCGCTGAGGTCTCTGACATGCTTAAAGAGCAACATGATGTAACCTTTTCGTTCTGCATCTTCTAGCTCATCAGCTTTTTTGTCAACAAATTGTTGCTTGTCTCGGTGGATAAGTTTGTTCCTGACCCCGTTTAACCGTCTGTAGGAGGGCATATCTCCGGCCAGCCCAGGGTCTCTCAGTGCCCAGGATTTCCCTGGTGTCAATCAGAACCCAGGCCTAGGGACGGCTGGGCTTGCGACCCTCCTCCTGAAAACAATTGCAATGAAAAGAAATGAAGCCTAACCTGAATAGGAAAATTTCAATGACAATTACCACTAAGAAGCGTATATTTACGCATATTACACAGTAATAACACACTTAGATATAGATTCATTAATTTTTTGTAGTGTTGTAAAATTACCGTAAAATAAAAACTCGGTAAGTAAAATTGGTAAAATAAGGTAAAATAAGGTAAAATTGGTAAAATAAGTTAAAATTAGGTACTCCCTAGGAAATATGGGGTAAAATTTGTGCTTTAGAGTTGCCTTGTAACTACAAGACCAGTTGAGCATTTCTTTTATAAGGATTACTTACAGGTATTAACGAAATTTTTTAATGATTCTGATTTTCTTGGGCTTAAAAAAGGTAATGTCCCTTCATCTAAAATTTCTTCAATTTAACTAGCTGTCTAGTTTATCCCTTTGGTAATCTTGTTGCTAGGGTAATACCTCAGCAATTGAACAGTGCCTGATGTCAAATATCCATTTTATAAAAAATTACAAAAATAATAAATAAATCAAATTTACCATTACTTGGGAGTAAAATCATATTAATCATTTTTTTCTACATTTAAAACTAAGAATTGTTATCCTAACAGCTTTGCTTTTTTAAATAGCCGTATTCGTCACATTCCTCATATCATATACATGTTGCTTTTCATTTATTTATAAAAGTACCAAGTACAAGTAAAAAAAAAGCTCGTAACACCTTGATGACTTTGATTAACTAAGCACTGGATCATAATAGCGGAACATTCAGTCACTTTCACAGTCGTTAAAAAGGATTAAAAAGGATAAAAAAGGAGTCGTTAAAAAGTCGTTAAATCCTTCAAAAGGATTTGAAGCAAATCTAGCTCCTCTCATTCACACTTAGATTCTGATTCAGGTGACCGTGCCTGTTCAGAAGCCCCCCCCCCCAAACGAAAGTCCTGGATACGGCCCTGAGGATTATAGATCAATTTCTATCTCCACCATCCCATCAACACAAGGACCGTTAAACTAGACTAAGAATTTCTTTTGGACAATGTAGTCAGTAAAGGGCTGGGCACATGTAGTTGATTCCGGGAACTGATTTCCAAATCAGCGCCGATTTTAGAAGAAATCGGCGTCGATTTGAGCTTGAAAAATTTTCTAGTTTTCGGCGCCGATTTACAAAATCAACGCTGATTTTCATCATCATCATCACAAAAAAATAGGGATACAGATAAATAGTCAATCAGAGATGTATGTGGTCAAAGACCCCGCTACTGAGCTAAGAACTAAACTGAGAACTAAGCTGAGATCAATCATGCAACTATTAATAAACTTCAGTCGATTAATTGTGTCCATGATTTTTTGTTTTGAAAATGTCGCGCAATAAATTTTTCTTTCAACAAATTTTTCTTACCGCTATCGTTTGTCCACTGATGCTGAAATCGGTTCCCGAAATCAGCAACGTGTGCCGAGCCCTTAACAACTGACTCGGTATCAATCGGTTGAAAAAAATCCATGAATCGGTTTCTAAATCTTAGAAAAAGGCACTGGTATTTTCAATTTACAATTAATTGAGCCCCATCCATAGATTATTCGGCCACCCCTTCACAGGAAGTGCCTTTGGGAAAAAATAAATGAACAAATATTAATATATTGAACCCTGATGGGTCTTTACTATAGGTAATGCAATACGATTGCCCCTGACTTAACAGGAGAGTAGAAATTTCAGTTTACCTTCTAATGAAAATCCAGAATTATCCAAGGGGAAAACAGGGGGAATTTTTCGCGGAGGAGGGGGATAAACGCTGGCTCTCAGGGAAAAGACGGCATGAATACAAGATTTCTCTGAGATATGAAATTCAAAATAAAAATGAAGATATTGATTCTGCTTTTGCCCTCCACATTGTTGAAAATCCAGATCATGTAGTTGATGAAGCAACTTTAATATTTGATGCAAACGGCTTCCCACATTTTTTTAGGAAGGCATTTGAAATTTACAAAATCCGTAATTAGAGACCTTGCTTTAAAAGAGATACTGGAGATATTCCTATAAACCCAATTTAGAATAACTTAAAATTAACGGATTCAAATAACATTTTTGTTCAATTTAAATTAAAATCATTTCACCATACTTTTAATGAAAATTAAGTCAGTAGACAGGCTGAGTCAATGACTAAGCAGAGAATTCTTGCCCAATGTAATTGGTGAATAGTCTTTCATTTACTCGGGCTTGGTTTTTCGGTTTGTACGATTCAGTATTTCTTCTGCTCAGTTAGAGCTGATTCAAAAGGTTAGGGTTCTTTCTTTTTTTTTTTAGCACTGAGAACGGCTGGGCGGAAGTCCCTGACGAAATACCTGCCTCAATCATTTCCGCCTCTTTTTTTCTGCTGGCTGATATTACCCTCATATTTCTTGGCTATTTATTTTTTTTTTTTTTTAGTCATATGTCAATCCTGCTTGTAGCCCTTTCTGTCTTTAACGGTTCACAGAACTAATGTAATTTTATTTTCAGCTAATATTTCACCATTTTAAAATTATACTTACCTGTAATATAATACATTTTATCGTTATGATAACAAGAGACCTAAGTCAGACAGATGACCTTTTAAACCGGGGAACAGCTATAGACAAAACAAAATCATATTCAATCCCTTTTCTGCTAATCTCTTTGCACTTTTATACTCTGAAAATTGCAAGGCGTTGTAAAATATGTAAGATACCGGTAAAATACGTAAGTTACGTAAAATACGTAAGTTACGTAAAATAGATAAAATACCAATTTTACGAGGGTCCGTAAAATTACGGTAACACTTTTTGAGACTTACCACATGGGGTATCTAAATACTAATGCTGGAATACATTTTCTTAGAAGTCATCTTCAAGATCTTTTATTGACAAAAATACATGACAAATAAATTTCTAAACTGGCCGACGGAGAGCAGGGCTCGATGTGTCGGCCATAAACAACTATAAGAAAATGCCGAAATAACAAATACAAGATATCAATAAAAAACAAAAACATACAAGGTAGGAGATAACAGAGGAGGCCCCCTCCAGCACGAGAACACCACAACACAATTCATACTAATATCTATTATTCAGCAATCCCAGCATCCAGACAAAGAAACATTTTTGAAATATTTTTTTTAAAATAAAATCGACTCTTGAAACTTGGGAACATTTCTACTAAATTAAGTTTATTTACAATATGAGGAATCTGGTATCTGATTGAGAATCTTGCTTTTTCTGATTTAATTGGAGGAAGGCAATACTTCTAGGAGCGGACGTGGTGGGCAGTAGAAATGGGAGTCTCAATTATACCCAAATCACGGAAATAATTTGTTGAAGATTGAATATCATAATACCACATTGCTGTATGCAGATCTTTTAGTTGTTTAAGATTAAGTATACTGAGAAAAAAATATAAAGTTTGGGTTTCCGAGAGATTTTGAAGCCTCATTGGGCGATGAACAAAAGTACCCAGAATTGTAATTGCCTTATTTTAAATTATCTGAAGAGGTTGCAGTTGGACCCTAAATGTTGATATGATTCAATTAGAGAATGGTATAAAATTTTATGGATGGAAAAGGGAAACACATGTTTCAATCTATGAAGACAACCTAAGTTATGGGCAAGTTTCAAACTCAAATAATCAGAATGTTTACGGAAGGATAGAAGCTCATCGGAAATAATCCCAAGGTAACGAAATGAATTTACTCTTTTTACCCTACTTTAATTCGCAATAAACTCTTCTATGGTAATTCTATTTACTGTCCGCTGTGACCACCCAAAAATCATGAATTCTGTTTTAGAAAAATTTGGAGCCAGGTAGTTACATGCAAACCATTTATTCAAAGATTTCATTGCTATCACCATTTTCTCAACCAACATAGATGGGGTTTTAGCTTTTACTGTCACCGCCGTATCATCTGCAAATTTACTACTAAGCTACTATTTTGGGGTAAACGCCTCGGAAGGTCATTTATATAAATCAAAATATAAGTCATATTTTGATTATACAAGTCATGCATGCACTTTTATTTGCCTGCCTCACGACTAGATTAGAAATTTTGCTGAAAATCAAATTCGAAGTCGTGTTTTTCGTTTCGTTTGCTCGGCACACTCGTTCCAAGAAACTGAATTATGTTTGATAAATAGACTGGGGGGAAGGTAGAATTAGCTAGACTCTATAAACACATAAACAACTAAAATCAAAAGGATTTTTCGACAATTCTGAAGAAAGCCCTACCAAGATCTTATTCTAACCAAGGCGTCTGCACTGCATGGCGACACCTTGGAACTTTGGGAGGGGAGCCCCTCCCCCTCCCCCTTAGCTGTGGCCCTGCATACACGACATGTCTATACCTGTCTGAATTTTACATTTGAGCAGAATATCTATTTTATAGATTTAACTTTTATAAAACAAAGATTGTTAAAGATCGCAAAAGGTCATCACCCTCTGGAAGTAGAAGGGGTGGAGATAGGTGCCTCAAAAGTATCTTTTCAGGAGATCATTAAGGCTATGGATGTATTCTCGAGAGTTTCATTGACCTAGTTCACCTCCTTACCAAGATATCAAAAAACCTGTAAACTAACACATTCAATGAGCAAACTAATAAGAAAAAATGATTGTAATAATTTAAACAATAGTATCGATCCGATTTCAATAAATACAATCCGATATCCCTGAGTTATATTTCAAAATTTAATTGGGTTATTCAAAGTGCAGAATATCACAAGCAATAATCTTTCTCTTAACGAGGCTAACTTAATAACAAGAAAAAAAAAAGTGCTAAACAAAACATATATAAACAATATTTTTTTTTTACCCAACTTTAATCCAACTGCTTCTATCAGACAATAAATTGTTGCTTCCCTTTTCTCGGCCAGTTTGTCAACTGGTGGCCGGGGTTTCCCTCCCCAGAAAATACCTTCCGTGGAAAATACCCCCGGTAAATACCCCGCCCCGGAAAATACCCCCCGTGTAAAACATGGCTTTCCAAATTTGAGAATTTCATTTGAGTTTTATTTTTTAATTTCCGTAGGGGGAAGGAGTTTTGGTATTTGTGTTTTATGGGCTACTCACTCAAGTTTACTCTGTGTAAAACTCGAGAACAAACCGGTTTCTTCGTTAGTTTTTTTTTCAGCTTAGCGCGAGACAACACAAAGACAAGTGACAGAATATATGGGAAATATAATTTGGGTATATATTTGCACATAAGGGGGGGGGGGAGATAAAGTATTTGGACAGTCTGAAGTCAGAAAAAAATTCTTTCTAGGTATATGGCCACTAAAAAATTACAGAAGAATAGCGAGGTATCTGGAAATTTTGTTAGCCAAAAAAAAAAAGAAAAGAAAACATAATATATCATTTAAGTGTTTTTTTCTAAGTGTTAAGTGTTTTTTTTTTTTTTTTAATGACCGTTTTTCCAAGTACTTAATAGTACTTAATAGTAATAGTAATTAATAGTAATTAATATTAATTAATAGTAATTAAGTACTATTATTAGGCTAATTTAGTGTTTCACTGGTGTTTTATGATGATTGCTCATCAAAGTTTGTTATTTGTACCTTTCATTTATGTTATTTTACTGTGTTCATATTTGGCTTTAAAATGCACTTATCCATCTATCTATCTAATATGCAGAATAATTGTACCAAACGTATTTTGCATGCAGACCCGCTATACTTTACCCCCCCCCCCTAATGTACAAATCTATAGCCCAAATTTATTTCTAAAGGAACGAAGAAACTAACGAAAAAACCGGCTTGTACTCGAATTTTACACAGCGCAAACTTGAGCGAGTGGTACATAATACACAAGTACCAAAATTCCTTCCCCATACGGAAATTAAAAAAATAAAACTCAAATAAATTTCTCAATTTTGGAAAGCGTTATTTTCCACGGGGGGGGGGGGGTAAACGCCTAGAACCCTGTCAATCAAAGCTGGTGACAGCACAGGAAATCCCAAAGCAGCAAGATTAATCAAATGATAATTCGTTTGAAGTGAGTTTAAGTGTTTGTCGAGCAGGAAGGCAAGGACATTTTTAGGGACTGCTGTTTCCTGAACTAATAGTAGAAAATTCTGCTTTGATTAGAGAAAAAAAATCGTATCTTGTGACGATGTAAGTCTCATTAAAACTGAATATATTAGGCCCAAATTGAAAAAAAAATTAAATGGTTTTTCTGAGATATCTAGGAAATTCGGAGTCGGCTTTTAGTTTTCTCTCGTTAGTTCGGGTCTATTATCCACATTCTACAAATCACATCAAGGCCGCCAACTTAATTCTAACTAGTTTGGCCACACAAACCAAAAACGTCCACAATGGACGATAGGGCGATTCTTTTTGGTATCGATGGATCTTAAACCCTTCAGGTTCCATTCTAGTGAGAAAACAACAGCATTTTTACAGGCTAAGAGACGGCTTTGCTAGCGTGTTTAAAATGATCATTTGAAGGACAACGAGGAAGTAGGAACCTTGTAACCCCAAGCTAACCAACCCTAAAAAGGCTCAACTCCGGTCACCTCCAAACATTTGCAGTAACTAAGAAAAAGGTCACAGAGATGGGATTTCTGCAGGCTGATGAATATATAAATTACCCTTGCAAAGCTTGTATTTCATAACACAAACACTACAAAGATGGGACTAAAGGAGGTGCTGTTGTATCAAAAAGGTTGTTAAAAAAAGTTATAGAAAATTTTTGGCTTCTTTGAAGTTATTTATTTACTTTTTATAGCTTTTTTGCGCAGGATTAATTGGAGTCTCCTTAATCTATTTAATTTATTTAATCTATCTATCTGTCTATTTAATCTATATAATTTAGTTTGATCTACCCAATCTTTTTAATTTTCTACGGGGGGGATATTTCCCAGTATCATCTGAAAAACGATAAAGCTTAATAAAAAAAATGTTTTTTAAATTAAAATAAAAGGGGCAACAAAAAAACTTAAACGAACAGAAATTATTCGATTTACAAGGACCTGCTCCTCCTCAGTCCCTGGCTCTTTACGCAAAAGTTTGACTTTTTTGTCCCAAATCGTTAAGAATCACTCCTGAAACACTAATTGGCCGTCTAATTGGAATAAGAAACTTTTTTAAGTTACAGTACTAAAAACTTTTAGCCTAACGAGTGAGGGATTGAAGAGGGGGCATCCCCCCTCATATACGGACTAATTACCGTTTTGTTTTAAGTTTCAATATTGCTCCTTACTTTTATTCGAAAACAACTGTTTTCTTTAAGATCATTCAATTAAGATCTAAGATCATAAAAATCCTTTAATTAAGATCTAAGAAGCTGTTTCATTTTGAACTAAAAATACGTTATATTTTGTATTACAGCATGAATATTAAATAACTAGCACATGGTTATATATTATCATTAACTCACAGTTTGTGGTCAACTGTAATTAAGAAACATACTGTATAGTATATGCAGCCCACAGGGGCGTTGTTTGGGGGGGTGTGGCAAGAGGGGGCAATTGGCCCCCCCCCAATAATGTGGACAACATAAATTATTATACATCCCATGCCCTTTGACTATCCAGATATGGACCCCTCTTGCCTCCCCTCCCCCAATAAAAATGTTGTAGATTCGCCCCTGTCAGCCCGTATTAGCGATGAAGTTTATAAAGCAGTCCTTCAAATAAATGTTTGCCCACAACTGGCTTAACTAATTAACACTTGGTGTGGCCAAAAACTTTGGTTCATATGAAAGGCTTTAGCAAAAATTAGTAAAAAAAATTCACGACTATGTCGGTGCCAAGATCTAACCGGGACATCACTATTGCAGACTCAGTTCTTTAATTACGTGAGTTCTTTTTCTTTTTTCTGTAAATATAGAGTCACTAAGGGACCTAGTGACTATATATATATATATATATATATATATATATATATATATATATATATATATATATATATATATATAATATTTTTTATATATATATATATATATATATATATATATATATATATATATATATATATATATATATATATATATATATATATATATATATATATATATATATATATATATATATATATATATATATATATATATATATATATATATATATATATATATATATATATATATATATATATATATATATATATATATATATATATATATATATATATATATATATATATATATATATATATATATATATATATATATATATATATATATATATATATATATATATATATATATATATATATATATATATATATATATATATATATATATATATATATATAGTATATATATAGTTATATATAAAAAATAAATAAAATAAATGCATTTATTACCCATCAATTAAAAACAGATGGAGCACAACAAAAGACAAGAAAAAACGCAAAAACACTAATTCTTCTGAAACAAACAAAAAAAAAAAAAAAAAAAAAAAAAACAAACACAAAAACCAAAAGCATATTCCAAATAATTGGGGGGAAAAAAAGCCCCGGGCGGGGCCGTAAGTGTAAAATTATATCGAGTAATCTGCGCTAGGATAGCTTCTTCAGGATTCATGATGCCGTACCGATGCGAAACATATCGATTGCTTGTCCATGGTGGTAAACGCAACAAAAACTTTGCATACTTGTAGTACACTGAACGCAATTTCAGTCTATCTGTAGCCGTAAATATACGCCAGAATGGGCTGAGGTACAAATAATGGGGCACAACCATAGCATTGTACACCCGGGCCAGCAGACGACGGTCAAACTTCCGCTTATTTGCCACAATACGGCTATACGTAAATGAAACCCGCTTCTGAAAATGAGAAAGCAGTAACCGCCGCGTCTCTAGTATTGACCGTCCAATAGGAAGGCCCAGATATACAATGCCACCGGCGAGCCCAACAGTAGAAACACCAAGTGTGATGCTTCGACCAGCATCAGATTTCGAATTAAACAGCAGTACTTCAGACTTGTCGGCATTAAACTGAAGTCCAATCTGAGCATACTCTTGTTGTAGTCGAGTAAAATTATCTTCTAGTCCTTGCAGAAAGCGGCTCAGGTTCAGTACATCGTCCGCATAACCAATCAAAGATAAATCAACACCGCGCAGAATGTAAGTCATAAGTGACTTCGATTGCGGCTTTACGATACTGTTATTAAATGCTGTCGGTGACGAAATGGCACCTTGTCTTACCCCCTTCTTTACCGGGAGAAGGGGATTACCACGCGGAGAAACAGCAACATCATTCAACAGGCTAGTGCACTCACTCACTGGTAAAGGAAGTTTAAGTTCCGCTTTTAGATTTTCATACATGTCAGCCAGTGGGGCTAGAGAGCAGGGATCAACACCGGCCAAACCCATATCCAGTATAATCTCCTCGTGGAGAAGCGAATCAAACGCGCGCCTTACATCATGAGTGGCTAAAGCGATGCTTTCACCGCGGTCTTCTGCGTCAACTAACGCGGATACTAAAGCAGAAAGAGCATGGCCGCACCCGAGGCGTGACTGAAAACCGAACTGATGGGCCTGAACTGTACATTTAGTACGAAGCTCCTCAATAATCAGATTTTCAAATATTTTATAAAAAACAGTTGAAACCGTTATTGGGCGAAAAGACGAACAATCGGAAGGAGGTTTATTTTTCTTTGGGATAGGAGTCAGACATCCAATTGAAAAAGACTCGGGCACAATTCCCAAATTAAATATCATTTGGTAAAGGAGGACCAAATGCTCAATAAACATACCCCCACACAACGATAAATGTTGTTCAGAAATCCCATCATATCCTCTAGATTTTTTTTTCTTCAGTTTCCCAATTGCAGAAATAATCAGACTCTTTGTAATAATCGGTCCCGGACTAGATGCATGCTCAAAGAAATCTTGGAGTCTTGCTTTATAACTATTTTGAAGATGGGGATCCGGAGCAGACAATTCTTTTTTATAATGCTCAATCCATGAAGAAAGTGGTATAAGAGACGGGGTTTGACTTGGCGCTTCTTTCACAAGACTAGACTACAGCTTATTAGGCCGCGACCGAACTTCTTCCGAACAAGACGAAATAATCGAATTCCGATGCAAAGAGAGCTGCTTTGCAAACTGACGTTTCGTATAGATGTACAGTTTTCTCAGCCACCCATCCCGCGGCTTATCTGCTTCAATCCAGACCGAGAGCCAAAATTTAGCAGAAAAGCAAGCATTGCGCAAGTTACTATTAGTTGACCAACCGGGCTCTTCGGTTCCAGATTTTACTAGCCTAATGGGTACCACTGAATTTTCTGCAAGGGATAGGGCATGAGTAAGTTCACTACAATATAGATTCAGCCGAATTCGAGAATCCCGCATATTCTGTTTTGAACTCCGCATTAATAAATCAAACGGTACGCGAATTTTCGCCAGAATATCATTACACGCATTCTGGAAGAGATCAGATGACGCCCTATCCCAATCACTAATATAAAACACAGATCGCTTTTTAGCAAACGGGATAAAAGAAGGACCGACATCATCAAACCGAGCACTAAAAAACAGAGGAAAATGATCTGACGTAAAACTAGAATCACTAACACCAACTTCCACAATAGTTACAGATCGCGTGTGACAAACATGGTCTAAATTTGATGTGCTACCCGAATTATGGACGTAAGTAAAACTCTTATTCTTCGGCGCAACCAAGTAATCATCATCAAACAGACCGAAGATAATACTTGGCCGAACAGAATCACCAGAAGAATTAAGTGAGTCAGTTAGGTCACACTTGAAGTCACCAATCACGATGCAGCATAAGCCCTGCTCTTTTATTTTTCCCAAGCACTTAGATAAACGAGCGACACTAATGGCAAAAAGTCTCTCAGAACGGTCATCGCGATAGTTCGTGGGTAAGTATACATTCAGCACAACCACATTCTGTATTCTAACCGCTAAAAAGTCACTTGCTGAATCAAAGACAGAAGAAGTAAAACATGACTTCACGTAAGTCGCTAGACCACCACATGGCCGGCCATGAGACTGAGAGCGGCTCGCAGCAACCGAGAACACTTTGTGATTAGTTGATAGTTCCAAAAGGCTCAGGCTCAAAGTGTTTGCAAAATGTTCTTGAATACACACTATGTCACACTTCGATAAAAAGTCCTTCAAAAACACAGACCGACTTAACAGATTTCCATTTATATTCCACGAGGCAATCGCATAAGAGGCTAAGGGTCCTCGATTCATTTCTTCGCTGGGGTAGGTCTATTTGAAGGGCACCGAACACTGTAACATGTATGACCTCTTTTTTTACATGTGATACAGAACATATCGTTGTTGCACTTATTGTCCTTACTAGATACGTGGTCAGTGCCACCACAGCGGCCACAGATGGGAGATGCGGCGCAATCTGCCGCCACATGACCGAGTCCATGACAGGAGTAGCAACGTTTCGGTAGGAAATTAAAGTCCTCGGCAGGCAGCTTCTCGTAGCCAACGCGGACGGAGTCCGCGAGAAAACGGTCTAGATACTTTCTGGATTCAAAGTACACCTTGAATACTTTCGAATGTTCGTATTTTCCTATTTCCACTGCTTTTACGGCATTTGGGACAATAGTTTCGACATCCGTGTGGGACATACTATTTGGGACTCGTTTTAGAACTCCGATGAACAAGCGCTCCTTCAGTGACGCTGTAACCGTGGGTGTCCTAGACCTCATATTTTCCATAATCTTCTCTGCAGTCGCCCTCGACTTGACGTAGAGCTTCCAGTCCTGTTTAGTCTTGCGAAGTTCGCTAATGTCGTCAGAATTTGGACATAAACTATCCACGAAACCCTTACGAGCAATTGGGTTGTCTAGAGTCTCTGGTAGGTCTTTCAGTACAACGGCATAGGATGGCTTAGTACTGACATGAGCATGACCATTATTGATAGAGACACTGTTGATAGAAACTTCAGTAGTTGCAGACATACTCGGAACAGCGTAGCTTTGGGCTGAGACGAAGTTCCGGAACTCTAAGCACAAGTCATTTACTTTGCGCGAAAGAGTCGCTGTAACTTCGCCAGGAATAGAGGGTACTTCATCCGGCTCATATATGACGAACTTCGGTAGCTGGACATTATTCTTATCACAGTAATCCCACACTTTCAGAATGTCCGCAAACGTATCCACTTTCTTCTGCCTATCCGTTTGGCGGGTAGACATCTGTCCCTCGGACCAAATAAACTTCTTTGCTTCATTAATTTTCTCTTCAGGAAAAAATCCGCAACCAGTTTGGATAATGTCAGCAGACGTATTTCCTGTACTCCTTGCCCATACAGCAAAATTTAAAACCGCATTCAGGACTAGTCGATCGGGCGGCATCTTCGTACGAAATGAAATACAGCTCGGCAACGAAGGAACCTAGGAACAAGGGAAGTGTAAGGACCCCCTCAACTATTCCCCGCAATTTACGGGTAACTTAATACCGGAGGGTACAATACGTCGCTTGCGGGAGGTTCCTTCCCCTCTTCTGTGGTTCCCAGTACACTTCTTACCGATAAAGAATCAAAAATGGCACAATATAAAATTGATCAGATGCGCCAATCTACCCGAGATATAACTATATATATATATAGCTTAAATATATAGTTATATATATATATATATATATATATATATATATATATATATATATATATATATATATATATATATATATATATATATATATATATATATATATATATATATATATATATATATATATATATATATATATATATATATATATATATATATATATATATATATATATATATATATATATATTCCTTAAAATTGGCATATGAACATTTTCCGGTATGAAAAAAATGATCTATATTGGTCACGACTTACGAGCCTTAAAAACCTGAATTTTGGAAAAAGAAAAAACATTTTTTATTTGGATAACACATTCATATTCGTTTTCTTATTAGTATGTTTCCTTTGTTACCGTTTACAGGCCTGCTTAGTGAGGTGGATAGCACGTAAACTTTCTGATTCGAATTTCTCGGTTTCGAATGATGTAATGGTCAAATTTTTCATTGAAATGATTTTCCATATCTGGGCTTTTTCAACATTGCTATTTGAATGGCGTCACCAATACTAGGAACAGTTACAATAAATTTTGCTTAAGATGAGTGTCTGTGCTAAACATTTTGGAAAAACAGACTATAATTTAATTTAATAGTCGATAATAATAATGTGACGGTATAAATATTTCAAAATTTTGCCAAGTAAAATAAATTAAATTTTTTTTAAGAAAACTGTCTTTCTTTTCAGCAGGTGAAGCTCGGTCACCTGGTACTGTCGTTTAAGTAACAAAAATTCAACAAAAATGAAATTTACAAATTCAAGATGATTTTCCAGGATGAAAGGCTCTTTTGTCACAAAATATTCTTCCTTGGACCGACCTGTTCAGTAGGTCCTTGATTGCACTATTAAGGTAAATTTCCCATTTCCTTTCTCTCTGTTTGTATGCAAAGGGGAACTTTACACGCCTCCTAGGGAGACCAATCCCTAATCTAGGAACACGTAGACTACAAAACTATAGATCATGCATAGACATGACAAAGAATTACCAAGATATGCTCCCTTTCGAAATTGCTGTATGACTTAATATGTCTCCACCATCTTAGTAAATACACTAGGTTATTGTCTGGTTCTGATTTAAATCGTTTCCACAGTTCTAAATCACTAATAGATGCACTATGGCCACCTACGTAACTTTGTTTCATTAACAAAACATTGAAGTCCTGCATCATGTCAACCGTTAGGGTATCACAGGTTTTCGGTTCATTTATCCTTTCTAGCTTAATACGATCTTTCTAAAAAAAAAGGTTAAACTATTACATGTTGCAGAAAGTGTTGTTTTCCAGAATTTGAAATAAAATGTATTAACCACGAATCTGAAATTTTCTGAATATGAAATCAAACTGTGATCTTAATAAGCAATGCATGTACACAGAAATTCAATTAAGAGCGGGGGGGGGGGCATTCTATCTGGTAGTTTATATTTTGCATCTTTAATTCAAGGGGAACAAAAAACACTGGAAAATTATATTTGGTAATCAGAAATACTACATCCTAAGTCCCCCTGAATACGTTAATATCCCAATCAAACTCGAGTACACCAGAACCTTTCAGAAATAATATAGATGCACTTTAAGATAACTATAATATAGTGCACTATAATATAGATGCACTATCAAACTGTGCGTCAATAGTTTTGTTTCTTGATTCAATTTTTACTTAAAGGGAGATGGAAATATTTCTCTTCAAGCAAACTCATCAAAGTAGATTTATACAAAGCTAGTTATTCTTGTTACTCTTTGTATAAATTAATTTAAAAAAACTTTTTCCACAACATAAGCTTTTCAAATAAAACTAAAGAACTCCATTAAACAAAAAATGAGCAAAAATAAAATCGAATATTCTACCAAGCATGAAACGAGCACAAATCAGCATCGATAAATAATTGAAACCTAAAACGAACAGAAATTACAAGAATTAATCGAGTCGACCTTAAAACGAGCAGGAATTAACATCAGTTGGGCTCAAAACCCCCATGTCTTCCCAAGGCCAGAACAAAACTTGCACTTTACTGAAAAAAATATAAATATTTTTACTTTTATAACTTTAATAAATCAAATATTAACATTTTGATTACTAAATATCAGTATATGTACATTAAACTGACAATGCACATTCATTTGTATTTTTAAACACATTGTATTGTATTTCATTGTATTGTATTTCCCATTCATTTGTATTTTTATTAATTAGTAATTTTAATTGTATGTGTTTTGGGAGATGATTGGCGTGGAGGGAGGGGGGGGCTAGTTGCCCTCCAATCACTAACGACTATTAAAAAGGGCACTAGCCACTCCAATTTACAATCGATTGAGCCCTTTTCGAAGTTTCTACGACAACTCCTTCGATATGAAGTGCCCTGGTATGGAAAAATCAAAAACCGAAAACAAAAAAAAATCAATAATACATTGTGCCAACATCGTTCTTTACTTAGACAGGGCGATTGCGCTGCCTATGATATCTAAGTTACAGGATTTAATGTTATGTGAAGCAACTCAGTTTCGTCACACAACGCTTTCGAATCTCTAGACCGAAGCCAAATGGTTTTATAAATGAAGGCTTTAAGTTCAAAGCTTTGTTAAATAGTCTTTAAATCTAATAGGGAAATAAAGTTTTAAGTCCTGTCTACATAAAGATAATATCCAGACATAAAATTTCCCACCTTAACAACCTTTTGTGGAATCGTTGATGTAAGGATGCCAAGAAATAGTTCGTCAAAATTACCCTCTTAGACAGGGCAATTGACACTAATTTGGAATATCTCAGGGCACTTCAGGAGAAAATGACCCAAACCATCCTCTTCCGCATCGCAGATTGGGCAGTTTTTCGTTGCTTCAGAACTTCCCCAAAAATTTTAAAGTTGCATCCCCTACTACAACCTGTTTGGTGTAAGTATCAATAAAGGAGGCAGTACTTTTATTTTCCGTCTATTCAATTCTTCTTCTGCTATTTAAAGCTCTTTTTAACTCTTTTTATGTCATTTCTCATTTTTACATTTTGCTTGTTGTATTCCCATGCAACAAGCAAGGTATCAAAGAACATCATGAATGCAGCAGCAGTAGCATCCTAGTAGAGTACTTACTTACTTAAGACGAGACACAGGCTATTCAGCTCAACCCGGTATCAAGAAGCTGCTGGACCGAATGCTTCCATTGGGTTCTGTATTCGGTGAATGGTCGAATAAATTCCAGCCACGCCTTATCCCACTTATGACCATGCTTTCGGAATTCCCCAAGCGGTTCGACATCCTTTCTGACGACGTTATGCCAAGATTTCATCTGACCATCTGTTTTTTTCTTCGTCTCTTCCAGGCACCTCAGTATGTGACCTAACCACTTTAGACGCCTTTTCTTGATCATGGTGGAAACATCATGCTTTTGTCTGCATACTTTCATCAGCCGTTGGTTGCTGATTCTGTGCGCTAGCCATGTTGCTAATGGCCCGTAGACATTTTTGGTCAAAAATGGGAAGGCGTCATAACATTTAACCGTCAGGACCACTAACGTCAGGACATCGACAAAATCCGTCATAACATCGACAAAAAAATCCGTCAGAATCACTAACCGTCAGGACACCGACAAATTTTAAAACTTTTGTTTTTGGGGTTTAGGGGGGGGGGAAAGGTACCTACCTAGGTTAAGTTACGTGTTTAATATATGCTTTACTTTACCCCACCCCCCTGATGTGCAAATATATAGCCGAAATTTGTTTCTAAACTATTATATACTTATTACTATTATATAAACTTATAAATCTTTTGTCGATGTCCTGAGAGTTAGATGTTATGTCGTTTAATGCTTGTGATGGTTAGATGAAATGGTAGCACCCCGTCAAAAATGTCAAGCTGACGCTCTTCCTCCACCTTGAGGGTCCAGGTCTCACTTCCATATAAAAAAAAATGGACATAACATTGGACACATGTTGAGTAGATCCAGTGGTTCGTCACGGGGTTGATTTCCCTTCTAGTCCAAAGTAATTTGCAGAGCTGGCCAAAAAGTAGAGTGACTCTTTATGACCAAAAATT
Organism: Artemia sp. Qi Xiang Cuo; assembly: GCF_049724085.1. Lineage (NCBI taxonomy): Eukaryota > Metazoa > Arthropoda > Branchiopoda > Anostraca > Artemiidae > Artemia > Artemia sp. Qi Xiang Cuo. Next base: position 16,190,921 of record NC_142808.1, on the reverse strand, counting down.
GAAAAACTTACCCAAAGAAATGGTATAGTGATAAAAAAAAATCCTTATTTCGCCCTGATTCGTAAGCATTAACTCAACTGAACAGTAATTTGTAATAATGAGAGTAAATTTTCAGAAATTCAAAAAAAAAGCCTAAAATCCCCAAAATATGACATTAAAAAGTACATCGCTAAAATTTCCATTACTAAAAACACTCAGACAGAAGCTTACAGCCACCAATCATGGGACTCAATGGTGGCCAAATATTTATATTTTGTATTTCTATGTTTTTTGTTTTTTTTTCTAGCAGGCTACTGGAAAGTTGCAGAGAGCTTAATAAGGTTTCATATTAAGGCTTAGATTCTGAATATACCCATGTACTTTCGGTAAATTGGCATTGAAGGGCCATGTTGGAGCTACATTTGGTTCTCCATAACAACCATTTCCACTATTAAGGACCAAAAAGTCGTCGAGTGAAAACTCAGAGACAGTCAATCAGTTCAAAATTGTTTAAAACAATATATTCAACTTGAATTTCTGAAGATAGACTGCCACGCAGTGGCCCATTCTTTCACAAAGCTTTGATCCCGGTTTCCTCATTGAATGTGCCAGCAATTATACACAATTCCGTTCTTCCCTTTGTTTTACCAGCTTCCGGCACCTATGCCATCTCCCTCCCTTTCAGTATTCTCGATCTTCAAAATTAAAATTCACGACATTTCTTTTAATTTTCTATGTTGCAAATTGTTTATGTTGCATTTTCATGAACTTTTTTTCTCAAAAAAAGAAAAATTGGTGCAACCACTTGAAGGTAAGTTTTAGAAAAAACTTGTGTTATTTGCTTTTATTCAAACATTTAAGCACCATAACTATCCTCAGTTAGCCTGTGTATACACAATCTCATTTTGGGAGGAGGGGGGGTCAGAGAATAGACTAAATTCCAAAGGCATTCAATAGCCTAGATTTACATAGATTAGTCGTCTTGCCAGACCTGCAAACAGAGAAGGATAAATGACCCCCCCTTGAGACCAAATCAAAGTACAATCCCCCAAAAACCAGAATACAGACTAAAGAATTGACCCCTCCCCCACAAAGAGAGTTTCTGAAAACCAATCTCAGGAAGCTTGGATCTCAGTGTGTCTTATCAGGAATAGTGTCAACTGAACATATTAAGTCATTGTACACAGGAAAGAACTTTAAGATTTTACTTTGAAAAAGTATATTTCCGCTCAAACGTTTTTGTTTCCTAAAATCGATGTTTAAATAGCCAATAGGGAGACTCCCTTTACCCCTACTCCCTCATTATGACTAAAGATATAAATTCGCAAATTCTTTTCTTTCAATATCTTTGACAAAAACTGATTTAGCTATTTACATAGTTTTGCATAAAATGTAGGATTGATACAAAGGTCAAAGGGTAAGTTTGATGTTAGACCCTGACCTATACAGAGGTCAATATAAATTGGATGTGAATACACAGTTCTTATCATATAAGCATTGAAAATAATTCTGGCCACTAGAATTCTTATGGTCCCATCAAAAACATTTTGGATACATATATTAGCACATAAAGGGGCAATCAAGGAATTTTTCAAGGATATTTAATAGATATATTTCTAGGGATTTTTTCAAGGGGTATTTAAAGCCTTAATATTTTTGCACAAAACACTAGCAAATAAAGGGACAATTAAGGTATAAAATTGCTGGAAATTGGGCTCATTTGGACAGAAAAACATACTTTTATTAAACATAAAATGCGAATGTTAAAAGTGAAAGCAACAAACTATGATAAGTAAAAATGTTATTAATATTCAAATTTAAATATTAATATTTAAATATTTAAATTAATACTTAATATTTAATAAAAATTGTATTAATATTCAGATTTAAATATTAATATTTAATAAAAATGTTATTAATATTCAAATTTAAATATCAATATTTAAATATTTACATTAATATTTAATATTTAATAAAAATGTTATTAATATTCAAGTAAAATTCAATTTAAATATGAACATGTTACGTTAACAATAGCGAGTGCATAATATTTCCATTTCCATTTATTAAATACTAAAATAATTACATAAGTACACTTAGGCACTAGGGGTCCCAAGAAGCATAGCCTGTGGCGACCTTGTATCAATCACAAAATCTACACAAAATAAATCAGGGAAGAAAAAAGACAACATCTCAAAAATATAACCACTATTCGAGAAAAATTAACAACAAAAAAACAAACAACCGCTACACAATTACCTTAGACTTAATTTTCTCCAAACTGAAATTTCCTGTAATTAATTTAAATTCCAAACCATTAATAATAATATTGAAAACGAAGTCCTAATCTGATCCAACATAATAAGAAAAAAAACTAGATAAAGTAAAGCGATAAAAAAATAGATAAAGTAAAATGAATAAACAAATAAAGAAAACAAAAATACTTCAAGAGTTTGAGAATTGAACCACTTACTTTCATTCTTTCTGCTATTTCTTTGGAACATTGGTTTTTCAGCTTGTTGTAAAGATCTAGTTCAAATCGACCTGTAAGGAAAATTACAAATTAAGGTTGAATAAATATTATAGTGTTAAACATGACTAAAAATAAAAGTATGGGGTCATATTATATTTTTACTCTTCTGGATATAGCTTTTTTTTTCTCTGGATATTATATTATATTATTATTATATTTTATAATAAAATGATAATCATACTATTATATTTTATATGTTTATATATTTTTAATATTATAAATATATTATATTATTACAATATTAAATATTATATTATTATACTGCATCCTTTTCTCTGGATATCATGTTCTTCTTTCAATAGTAACTCAAAATATATATTATTTGTATAATTTAGACAAATATATATTATAAATCTGTATTTAGATCTTTGATCTAATTTTACTAAATTAGAAGAACATGGTTTGCTGTTTTCTTTTGCAAGCAACTGACAAATTTTGAGCAACCTAGAAAAAATGCTAGTAAAATGATTACCTGTCAGGAATAGGAACATTACCTTACTTTAAGTTAAAAACTGCAGCTACTCAAACTATATATATAAGATAGTGTGCCAGTTACCTGTACCAAAATGTGCAATTGAAATAAATAAATATATCAAAATAAATATAGTTTATGCAAAGGGTAGCTAATAAGAGTGGGAACTGATGCTAGTGTCAACAAAAAAGCTACTAGCACCATCTAGCATTTGGTGATGTTTGGCATTTTTCCAGTGTAATACTACCTAAACTTAATTGATTACCTTAATTACCTCAATTCGCACTTCGGATTGATAACAAGCTCCATACAGGATTTGTTTTGCTCCGTGCCAATGATGGTAATATAATATAATGTCACAGTATTAAAGGCCCAGTGACACGCAGTAAGAGAGATTTGCTGGAAAGATGTAATTTAAGCCCACTTGGTAAAGGTTACCAAAAGGTAGGTATGATCCATAAGAACCATTCTCCAGTGGTTGAGTTGACGCCACTGCACAACAGCAACTTCGGATAGAGTGTGCAAGATGGTTGGGAATGAAAAGCAGCCTCATAGCAACACACTCATATGAAAAACTCGCATCAATAATCAGTGGGCAGCTGAATGAGATAAACTTGAATGGGACAAACTGAATGTTACACTTGTATTTCCACACCTTGTTGCTCCATTCTTTGTCACATCTAGACTTGAAGGGTGCAGTCACCGTTTCGTCTTGAAGGATGTTCCAGTCATTAACAACACGTTTAGCAAAACATTTTTGCCATATTTGTATCTTCAAAGTATGTTTAGAAAAATTTTGCGAATGGCCTCTTGTATGGTGCTGACTTGCATGTTCTGTGAAGAGAGTATTGTTTGGTTGGCTACTATATTTTTAGGTCAGCATCATGTCATTGCGCCGGTATCTGAAGACGAATCTTGGGAATTGTAGGTGCTCCAGCCTCTCATTGTATGGTATATTTTGCAGACCATTTGTGCATTTTGTGGCACGCCTTTGAACACCTTTGACTAAGGCTAGTATCACTCTTATAGCAGGGGTAGGTAAGGCACGTCTCAAAAACCAGAATGGGCCTGACAACAGCCCTATACAGCCTCAGGAAGAGAGACTGAGAGCAACTGGTGATTGTCCGCTTGAGCAAACCAAGACTACAATTTGCTCTTGATACTGCTGATAGCCAGTGTTCATGGAACTTAAGTTGGTTATCAACTATAACACCCAAATCTCTTTCATCATGGTTAGTCTGTAACTGGATGTAAGACTGTGACCCCTTGTCAAGCATCATGTATTTATGGCATAGGTTGCTGTCACCAAAGTGGAGGAGAGACTCCACTGATAACTTCACATAGTAGCAAAGAGACTTCGTCATCATTATTTGTAAAATATCAGACATGCTACTTCTGATCTGTCAAGAAATTCATATCCCATTTGACCACGTCAGTATGGATGCCAACAGCTGATAACTTTGCCTTGAGATGTTGTTTAATAAGAATAATTAATTTAATTAGTTAAATTAGGGTAGTAATAAGTATGTGACCCCAGTTTCTGACAAAAAAAAAATGATTACAGAGCTTGAAAAAGTGCCAAGTGTCACCACACACTAGACAATATACTTATTCATTGTTTTTCGTTGCGGCAACAATCATCACATATATGGCATTCCATTATTTACAACTTCATAGCATCATGTGATTTCAGAATAACAAGAACAAATAAAAAAATATATTATGTAAAAACAGCTGACAAACATGGATTAAGCTGAAAGGAATCAAAGAAATCAGATTAATAGAAACCTCTTTCAAATTAAAAAGGAAAAATTTACCATTACAGCATTTACTTGTAGCTTTGTATATAGCATGTAGCTATATCTGACCCTATTAGGAGGAGGTCGGATACAATCATCATGGTAGCAACCATTATATTTGAAAAGAGTATCAGTTTAGTTGCAATTGGCTAACTACAATCTTGTTTTTTTATATATAAGCTTAAAAAAAATTATCACCATAACCTAGACCAGTGGTTCTCAAACTGTGGTACGCGTACTTCTTGGGGGGACGCTAAAATTTTTAGGGGGTACGCGGCCGGCCAACAAAAAAATTAAACAACCCTGTAACTCTAGGACTTGCAACCTTATTTATATTTTCGCTACAGTTTCCTTAGTACTGGTAACTGAGAAGGGGTACAACTAAAATTTTTCGTTGGTAAAAAGGGGTACAGTGTCTAAATAAGTTTGAGAACCACTGGCCTAGACTATTTAAATGCACATATTCTTATTCACAATAGCCTATTTGTCTGTGATAGACTATGTTCACTATTGAGTTACTTTGTGAGAAGTTAAAGATCCCCTGTCTAACATTGTAAGCTGAAAATGTGCATTGTGATTAGGCTCCACTATTCACTTTCAGTGCATTTAATAGTTGGCATTGTATCAGGCTTAAATATCTAAACTAATGACATACCTATTAAGAAAATTTAGATAAACCTTATGGTGAAAAAAAAAAATCTAATTCCTACTTAATTAGAACTTAGGTCCTCCTGAGCCATCTGTGGCGCATAGGGCATCGACGAAGCCTCGGCAAACGTCACATATTGGCACTGTGGCGAATACATCCTCCCACTGGGGTTGTAGTGATGTGTGAGCACTGAGTGGATCACGATCGTACGTGCGTCTGAGCATGTTTCTCGGTCTTTCCCTCTGTTGACGCCCACGCGGCTTCCATTGTTGAACCTGGTTCGGGATTCTGGAGTCCTCCATCCGAAGGGACTTTGCGAAGATAGCTCCATCTCTTCTTCTTAATCATTTCAGTAATAAGCAGCTGGCCAGTTCTTGTGCGGACCTCGATGTTGCTGACTTTTTGACGCCAACTGATATTCAGCATGCGTCTCAAGCACATATTTTCGAAAGCTGTGAGACATTTCTCTATCCCAACATCTAGTTTCCAGCACTCACTGGCATACAATAGCACATGCAAAACGTTGCCATTAAAAAGTCACAGCTTTAGTGCAAGCAAGTACTTCTTTGATTTCCATACTGGTTTAAGTTTGTTGAAAACAGCATTTGCCATGCCAATTCTTCTCTTGACCTCATTTTGCACCTCTCCTGTGTAATCAACCCAGCTTCCGAGGTACTTAAATTCATGGACCTGTTCGACTCTACGATTTTTGTACAGGAGCTCGACTGGCGAGCATGATGTTGCCATTGATTTAGTCTTGTATATGTTGATGTTTATGCCGAATTTCTCCGCTTTAACTCTCTCTTTGTAAAGCAGCTGCTGGAGTTGCTGCTTTGTCCTTTCCAGAAGTGCCACATCATCCGCAAAGTCGAGGTCCGAGAGGATTTTATTTCCGACTGTTACTCCAAAGCCAGTCGCTTCTCTCAAAGCATAGTCCATTAAAATGACAAACAAAAAAGGTGATATAATGCATCCCTGTCACACTCCTGACATAATATTGAAGTATCTAGTTGTTCTGTTCTCTGTCTTTATGCAACATTCCGTATTTTCGTACAAGGCCATGATCAAACTTATTATTTCCTTGGGGACACTATACGAGGGTATACTAGAATAAAGTAATAATTAAGCAAGCTCTTGGGTAAGAGAACTAGAAACAGAACATTTAGATTTCATAAAGACAAATACCAGAAAAATTATGTGAAAAAATATTGACATCAGAGCCCAAAATTATGCTTGGAGAATAGAATATAAAACATAAGGACAACAGTAAAACAGAAGTCTTTAGCAATTATAGCTGCTAGCCTTTAACACTTGCTAATTGCAAGGTTATTTTAACTGGTACTTTGAGATGAACCAGATTGCTTTGATTGTAAGTGTCAATAATTGATTAATTGTTGAAGTTTGTCTGTCTGTAAATATCTAGTTGACCCATTTTCTTGTTGTATTTCTAAGGTCAATAAATGTAATCAAGAAATAGCCTAGTTTTTCCTTGTCAAGACTCAGCAGAAAACTTGCCTAAATGTAACTATCCTAGTTGACCCCTTGATAGCTTCTGAGAAAGGGATTATGCAAAAACAAGGAGACATGATTCTTGTCCATAAATTTATATCTAATAATAACCTTCCAGCTCTATTTGCACACCCCTTGCATCACATGATTAGAGGACAGCCAAGAAATTTCTTCTACTTCTTCTACTAGAGAAAGAAATTATTCCTTCACCCAGAGAGTTGCCAACCTATGGAACTATCTTTCAGAAGATGCTGAATCCACTGAAACATGTAAAATTGACAAATTTTACAAGACCAGGAAGTAATAAGCAGTCACACAAGAAAATCATTACTACAAATATCATCAGAGCATAACAAATATTAAAATCCTTGACTTGCTCATAGCTACAATTTAAACTACACATTTCATTGCATGTTCAGAGGTAGACTGGGGGACATTTGCCCCCTGGGCTAGTTGGCTTTGGGGCGCTTTGAGCTAGTTGTTTTTTGTTTGTTTTTTTATGTACAAAAGTGCAGTCAATATAATGTTCAACAACAAATTCTGTTTGACAATTTTTCGGCTGTGTTAATATAGGCCTACATACAGATTTAGCGTAGATACCAGCATCCTGCCATAGGAAGGGACAGACACTGCTGTCAAACAGGTTTGTTTGTAGGCTGAAATCTGAAAAATATGACCCAGAGGCTATCACTTGACTCAGGAATTGTCCTTGTGTGCCTGATTCCATTCCAAGCTAGTAGGAGAGTCGTTACATACTGGAGCCTCAATGTGTTCTCTTGGGAAGTGTTAAATGATAAATTTGTCTTGTTTTCCTCAGTAAAAGGAATTTAACTTAGAAAAAGTGTAACACTTTGGTTATTGTGTTCATCAGTTTGAAACTTGTGAGAAGATGAACAGGGTGACTGATGGAAAAATTAAGGGAGGTGCAGAAAAACTGAAGCAAAGCAAAAGAATTTTCAAAGGCTGGAAAAGACCCAAAACAGAAAAAGTTATCATTTATACAGAGAACTTAGGTCAATAAACTTTTGGCTGTTTTTTTTTCTACTCGTGGACTAGGATTCAAAGTTTTTTTCTAAGTTGGTCTAATATTATAAGTGTTTTTTTGCATGGCTGTCACTGTTGTTTACTTAGAGGCACATCCTGATATCAAAAGCCTGTCAGTCTATGGAGGCTGAATCGATTATACCATTTCTATTGGCACAAATATTGATAAAATTAGGTGCTTAGACAACCCAAGTTCAGACAGAGTCCTATCCATTCAAAGTCAATTGAGTGAACCCTATGAGTTATTCTTGCCTTGGTTTAACTTTTGTGTTTTTATGGTGTTTTTTCCAGTCTTGGGAGATTAGGCCTGGCCACACAGCACCTAAAAAGACAGCTTTTTCTCTTCAGCCATGTTTTCAGGTTTCATTTTCATAAAACCAAAGGCCAATGATCAGACTAGATTTTTTTTTACATGTGCGAAAATCCTATCCAATCGGTGAGCCTTGATAAAACCTGGCTTTTGCTGGCAGAATGGTCAAAAAGTGAATTTGAGCCAAGACTCAGTGTCCTGGCTCCCATGCCAGCAATATTTTACAGAAGTCTTGAGATCTTCACCCTACCTTGGCTGGTTGTGTGCCTTAGTGTTCTTATGCTAACATTTCATTTTTTAGAACCACATCAAAGAAGCGCATGACGTCAATCCAGTTTCAACAGAGGGTGAGCCAACAATGTCAGATACTGTGACACCTTCCAGACAAGTGGTGCCAGTAGCAGAGAAATCTAAACTGTATCTGGACCAAACTGGAAGTGGTGACTCAGACACAAAACTAGCTGATAGTGAACCACTTTTCCAGTAAATGCCTCTATTTCCTATTCTTTACTGCAGAATTCAACAATAGCTCAGAAATTCAATTTCATGAGGTCACATATGTTCCAGCTGACACCACCTCAAATAGAAAAGTCTTGCTTTGATTTATTACCAGAAACGTACCACTGGGTCTGTCCATGACCCTGGGTTATTCTTGAAACTAGACAAATGACAGTAAAATCAATCCTTTGCAGCATATGCATTGCATTTTTTGACAGAAAGTTGCAGTTTGATTCTAGATTCAGCAATTTTAGGAATGTCCATAAGAAAATTCAGGCTAGTGAAAAGTCAAAAGGTTGCTGCAGCTCAAGCATACTCTCAAGCTGAAAACTGCCAAAACACTGGATGGTACATAAACAGCACTTTGGCCAGTAAATGGAAAGAACAGATCTTGCAAAACAGTCAAGAACTGAATTGCGTTTTTGAGGTTTTGAAGGTGTTGGGGAGACAAGGATTACTTTTTAGAGCATTTGATATACTTTTTAGAGTATTTAAAGTCATTGACCCTATTTCAAGGTTTTTCCAGACAAAAATATTGGACTTTTTGACAACCTGGAATATGGTCAGCCTTCTAGTGACCACTTAATTGGACCTTGAAATTAGCTCCGAGCTACCAGCTTGTTGTGTTGCCAGGAAAAAGTATATACTGGGAGAAACAGGATCTTCTTGACCTGAAGATCCAGAACAGTAATTTTGTGCTGAAATGTTCATGTTAGTAATTGACCAAAAAACAACCAGCCTGAAAGAAATATTTTCAGACAATAAACAGCTTATTTCCAACATTTATTTCTTAAAGCCCAGAGTTGGGCCTTTGAAACACTGCAGAGAGGGCAAAGGTTTCTCATGACAAGCTAAGGTCAGAGCTGAAAAGCTTTACCTCAGTTTACAACAACATTATCAGCATGGGTTGTAAAAATAGCCAAGATAGGCCTGGTAAAGAATATGAGGATGGACTTGAACTTGAAGCTGAATTTGGAGCAGCTGATGTGCAAGTTCCTCAAGTTCCTGCAGTTTGTACAACAACTGCATAATTTGCAATTACTGGCTGCTATTTAGGCTCAATCTGTGCTCATTAGCTTATACTTCAGTTTTTCTGGCCTATGAATCTCCTGATGCTTTTGTTTTCTCAAGTCAGCTGTGAAAGATCCTTCAGCAACCTTAAGCTCATTAAGACAAGATTACAATATCAGAAAATCTCTTGGAAGCATTTAATTTGATGTCATGTTAGCAGGAGCTACTTGATTCAGTACAGTTTGAAGATGTTTTAGAAGACATGAAAAGAGATTCAAAGACTTTAACATTGCTTTTGTGAGTGCAGTAATTTTTCCTCTTTTAGTCCAGTTATTTAGTTTTGTACATGATCAAAATACACATTTTGTTTTCTAATGGAAAGTAAAAAAAGTTATCAGTGGTGTTAAACATCCTTCTGAAGAGAACAAATACTGTGAATCTTCTTTAGCCCAGATTTCCATGATGCAGGATGAAAGCTGAAAATACAATGATGCTCTCCCTTTGTGTGAAAACCTGGGCAGCACCAAGTTCCACTGAGCATCAGGGAGATCTGGCACAAAAAAATGATTAGTGGTATCTATCCTCTTCTTACTGTAAGCCTACTTCTTACTTAGCAGGTAGTAAAATATTGCCTGCTGGTGCAAATTTTGGTACAATTGATGAGGAGTGCAATTTCTACTCATTGTGCAAGGCCCTTTCTAATTAAACATGAAAAAAACAAAACAAATTCCTTCTATAAGGAGGGCCATAGGCAGGGCTGCACAACCCAAATGCCCCATTAGCTTTTTGCTCCAAGTCTGGAATTTGCTCTGAGGTTCCAGAACTGATTGATCACGCTTGTTAACTGGAGCAGCAATACATATACTAGATTTGGCTGAATCAGGCTCTTTAGAAGCTTAGTTATCACTGATGGGGATCTACTGCAAGAAGTTCTCTTTATTACACTAAGAGTTTGTTTGGCTCATAAACATTCTGTGTATAAATTAATTTTTAAATTGAAATTAACCAAGACTCACACATTCGTTTTTCTAGTGACTTGTCTGTGAGTGACTGGTTAGAACCATTATAGTATTCCATAAAGCACTGGCTTTCAGGGTTGTTTGCTGAAGAGAATAAGAGTTTGGATTTTAGGATTTTAAGTTCTAGTTACCAGGTATTTTTCCACATTAAGAATGCATCAAGATCTGCATAGATGATTTTGGGGTCATGAATTGGACCAATTATTTTGGAATCATCAGCATAAAATGAAATCCTATTCTTAATGGCTGAAGATCTATCATTGATATAGATGCTGAATAGCATTGGGCTCAAAACTGAACCCTGGGTATCTCACTTTCTATGTGTGCTGCTTCTGATGGGAAAATTGATCCAGCATCTTCAAAGATTTTTAACCTCTTCTTCCTGTTGGTAAGAAACTGCAGCATCCAGCTTAATTGGGGTTTAGAATTGAACATCTTATGACATACTTTATTAAATGGTTTCACTAAATGTAATGATGTTGAGATATGATGTCTGCAAGTTTTGTAACATGTTCATATGCAAGTCAGGTTGGTATCAACCAACTGAATGGGGCAGAAGTTACACTGGCTAATCAAAAATAGCTTAATTTGTGCTTAGAGGTTATACAAAAACTGAATTAACTGTGCCTTCATGACGTTTCCCTACCAATTAGGTGAGGTGCAATTGGCCAATAATTGCTTTTTTGCACAGGTTTAATGAAAACCTCCATCTAATCTTTTGGGATACATTCTGTGTTTATGGACTTTTGAAATAATAGGGTGAGGCAACCTCCATCTAATCTTTTGGGATAAATTCTGTGTTTAGGGACTTTTGAAATAATAGGCTGAGGGAATGAGATAATACTAAATAATTGGGACTCTTGAGATGGAAATAATTCTTAATTCATAATATGCAGAAAAATTGTAGTTAACATATTTTGAAGTTACTTCTGCTAGCCTATACTTTATCCCAACAACTTTTGTGCAACTTTTTAGTCCAAATTTTACATGTCCCAATGTTTTACTCTTGTTTCAACCTGAGCGCCCATAAAATGAATCAATGCTCATAAAATTGGGAAACAAAAATCACATGGAAAATATATAATTTGGGTTATATATCTGCACATTAGGGGGGATGAGGGGTAAAGTATAGTGGAAGTGGCTTCAAGATGTGTGAGCTACAATTTTTCTGCATATTAAGAAGTTACAATTATTTTTATATCATGCTTCTTCCTTAACCACTGGTGGATTCAGGGAGATTTTTTTCTGCTGCCCTCATTTCTTTTTTTTTCTGCTTTTCACTCTTTTTTTAAAAAAAACTTTGTCAACTGGGTCAATTATTGGCACCCTTCTCATATTACCCCCCCCCCCCAAATATTTTGCTTATAAACCACCCTTGTCTCCCCCCCCAGATTTTGCTCTAGGTCTTCCCTGTCCTTGAGAGCTCTAATTGTATATTAATAGCAAAAGAGACACAATGGGCTATAGGCTATAATTGTTTTCTTAGCATGCCTCCCTCTCAATAGCCCTAGTTTTAGGATTATACCCAAAAACACTGTGTATAGAAGCCCTGTTTAGGCTACCAAAAGTTAAAGAATATGTAGCCAACTAGTTGACTATTATAAAAACAGTCTAAGCATATAAAAAAGTGTAAAATAGGGAACTATCTGGCTGGTGAATTTAACTTATGTATAAACAGGAAAGGAAAGTAGTAAACTAGGACTGTATGCCATGGACAGCAGTCAATTTTCTTTTTGAAGGAGGGAGAGATGGGCAATTTGGAGAATTTTGTTTTGGGAAAGCACAGCAATAGACATATTGCATTGGACAAAAACTAAAAAAAAATCATCAGAATTAGATGTAGTCTATTAGGTAAATTTTTCATTGTTCATATTATTGACTTACTAATAAAGTGAACATACAACTCAATGCCTTTTTTTGTAGTGAAGCTGATTAATTAAGTAAAATTTGATTTTAGTTTCAACTTACATCTCATTTGTATCAGAAATAAATTCCCCCCCCCCTAATGTGCAAATATATACCCTGAATGGGTATATATAGGGGTGGGGGTAAAATTCATTTGTGACCAAAGATATTATTATATTTGGAAAAAGCATAAAAAAAGGCATTGAGTGGTATGGTCACTTTATTCATAAGTTAATAATATGAACAACAAAAATTTATGGTAAATTTCTAGGTGGTGCTCTAATTTAGCTAAGATGAAAGTGAAAATGTCATTTGATGCCTTTTTTATGCTATTTCATAATTCAATAATTGCTTCTGGGGCTAATTGTATCTTGGGTCCTTAAAGGGGCCCCAAAGGTATTTCTTTTTTGTAACCACACAAAGACCTTATTAACACTAGTTTTGTTATTGAAAAGTGGTTAAAAACATATCACTAGTTTATAAATAAGTTGTTTGAGTAATATATTCCAAAAATACTTATTTAGAACAATTCAAACCTCATTTATTAGGCAACTCAAATATAAACCATTTTCCTACCACTTCAAGTTTTTCAAATGCCATTGACAAAAATAGCACTGAATTTTGCAAATTGAAACTTAGCTGTTGACAATTCTATTGTCAACATGCTATTTCATAATTAATATAAAATACCTTCAGGGCCCCTTTAAGGGCTCAAGATGCAATTAGCCCCAGAAGCAATTATTGAATTATGAGAGCTAAAAAAGGTATCAAATTACATTTTCACTTTCATCTTAGCTAAATTACAGCACCAGCTAGAAATTTACTGCCTATTAGGCCTACTTAGGAAATAAAGAAGTAATTGAAAGAATGTAGTATCTCAATTTTACATTATTTCCCTCTTTTGTACAAAGCTATTAAGAAGAGGGTAAATTTTTGTGATTCATATAATTGACTTATGAATAAAGTAAACATACCACTTGATGCCTTTTTTATACTCTTTCCAAATATAATAATCATTTTTGTTGGAAATGAATTTAACCCCCACCCTTTTATACCAATTCAGGGTATATATTTGCACATTAGGGGGGGTAGGGGAAAATTTTAGGGTAAAATTCTACTTTAGCTACTTTTGGCTATCTTGGAAATGGGTTATTTTAGGAAAATGAAACTTTCAGGGATGGGTCTAAGGCTAAAGTATGCCCCAGGAAGGTATTTTGAAGTACCTACCTCAACTTCTTCTCCCTCTAGAGAGTCTTGACCTTTGATGACCTTTAAAATCTGTGTGTTGTAAAAGTGAAACCCTGCAAAATAGATCTTCTGTTTAAATGAAGTTTAATTGTTTTCAGCTTCACAACTTTGGTCAATCCTAATTGATAAAATTTTAAAGTTGTGATACATTTCCTAAATTTTGAAAAAAAAACTTTTATATGGCTGAAAATTCTACTTAAATAACAGGAAATGCATTTTCAGAACTAAAGCCAGAGAAAAAGAAACCCAATAACTGAAAATTAAGGTAAGATGTTGTTTTGTCAAAATTTCAATAGGTAGGCTATAGGCCTAGACCTGTCATGTAGGCAAATTTCAGGACCCTCTAGAGGGAGAAGGAGTGGAGGTAGATACTTCAAAATACCTTCCTGAGACATACTTTAGTCTGTAGACCCATACCTGAAACTTTTATTTTCTTAACCTAACCCCTTTCCATGATAGGCAAAAGGGTAAATTTCTACCAGATCATCTTATTGAATTATGAACTAAGTGATTATACCATTTGATTCCTATTTTATGCTCTTTCCAAATGCAAAAATCATTTTTTTAAAAAATGTAATTAACCCCCACACCTAGCCTATATATACTGATTCAGGGTATATATTTGCACATTCGGGGGGCAGGGGAAAACTTTAAACTTACCTCTCATTTACTTCAGAAATAAAACTTATTCTCAACCCCCTAATGTGCAAATATAGGTAAAGTTCTACAAAATCATATTATTGAGTTAGGAATAAAGTGAATACACCATTCAATGCCTTTTTTTATGTTTATTACGAATATAATTAGCATTTCTATCGGAGATTAATTTCAGCCCCCCCCTCCCCCTCTCTCGGATAGACCTACCCTAACCCTTAATTGGCATTTATAGGGGGGGGGCTAAAACTAATTTCTATTAGAAATGCTTATTAGGCTATATTGGTATTCAGCATAAAAAAAGGCATTGAATGGTGTTTTCACTTTTGTCTTAAATCAATATTATGATTTTATAGGACTTTACCCAAATATAGGCCTATACCCTGATTTGGTAGGCTATATACAGGGGTGGGGGCTAAAATTCATTTCTGACAAAAATGATTATTATATTTGGAAAGAGCATAAAAAAGGCATCCAAGTAGTATAGTTATTTTATTCATATGTCAATAATATGAATAATGAAAATTTACCAGGGAGAGAGGTAGCCAGGACTAAGAGAAAACATCTAGACTAGGCCTATTTCATTATTTCAAATAAACTTTGATTTTAAACGTCTTTGAGTTTAAAATAGTACTACCAACTCTAGCCTACTGTATTTAATAGGCATAAATAAAAGACACTTACATTTCCTCCATTCTGAATCAAATTCAACAACTTTGTCAACAAGTTGTGGATCCTTGAATCTCTTCTTTTGAAGATCCCTTATCTTCTCTGGGTCCCCTCCTTTATCTTGGCGGAAATCCTCAATATTTAAGACCATTTCTATCTACTTCCGTCGACTGAATGTTCTCTTGTGTGACAGCTTCCTTCAGAAGAGTACAAAATGATGAAAAGGAAATAATATTTAGTTTATCTTCTTCTTCGCCAGTTCAAGTGGGAATCCACTGTGGGATTCATCGTACTTACGGCGTAGTTGCCAATTACTGATGTTTCACGCGAATCAAAATTGACCCCCGAAAAGAGCGATTTTCACTGGAAAAGTAAAGTCAAAGCATTTGCGCACACACACGGCCTCTCCCACTCTTCTGACCCCTCTCAGTGCATTTAATGATTGTTATAACTTGTCTTATGGCTTTTTAAACTTTTAAAATGTTACCTTTATTTGTTTTTATGTACTTATAATATGCTGATAGGGTGGCAAATGAGTTTCTTAAATATGGTGGCTCTGAGGTTAAAAACAAGTTACTGAAGATTATGATTATGATTTTTGAAAAAGGGGAAGTACCTAACAGTTTTAGAAAAACCTTAATTAAGCCATTATATAAGAAATGTGATAAAAGTGAGTGTGGTAATTATCGAGGCATTAGTCTGGTCTCTGAAAGCAGTAAATTACTTAGTAATATGATACTTTTTAGACTGAGAGATGCCGTAGACAAAGTCTTAAGAGAAGAACTGTGCAGTTTTAGAAAAGGTAGAGGATGTGTTGATCAAATTGTCACTCTTAGGCTAATAATTGAGAGGTGCCTGAGTTTTCAAACACCTTTGGTCCTCAGTCTTATAGATTATGAGGAAGCGTTCAATTCTGTTGATAAAAGAGCTTTATTAAAGGTTTTATCCTTGTATAGTATACCAGACAAATTCATTAAAGTGATTAGTGCTATGTAGGAGAATAACACTGTTGCGGTTAAGGTAGGAAATGAGGTTAGCAGGCGGTTTTGTATTAAATCAGGAGTTAAGCAGGGTTGTGTTCTATCCCCCTTTATACGGATTATTTTGTTGGACTTTGTCTCAAGGAGCACAGAAAGGGCAATGGCAGAACACAGAATCAAATGGGGAAGTAAAACTCTCATAGACTTAGATTTTGCTGATGATTTAAGCATCTTAGATGAAAGTGTAAGCAAAATGAATGAAGTTTTAGAGGTTTTGCGAGTTCAGGGGGCTAGAATAGGTTTGAAAATTAATGTTCAGAAGACTAAATCACAAAGGCTAGGAATAAGTGAAGATGAAAAGGTGACGTTGGGTAATAAAAGAATTGATCAGGTGGGCAGCTTCACTTACCTTGGTATAATTATTAGTAAAGATGGTGGGAGCAGTGAAGATGTTAAAAGCAGAATAGCCAAGGCTCAGGGTGTTTTTTGACAGTTAAAAAACGTTTGGAAGAATAGGAAGATATGTCTGTAAACCAAGATTAGAGTATTAGAAGCTACAGCGATGACAGTGGTAAAATATGGCTCTGAAGCATGGACGCTCCGAAAAGCGGATGAAGATTTGCTAGATGTTTTCCATAGAAATTGCTTAAGGATTGTTCTGGATACCCGGCTGACTGACCGTATTTCAAATAATAGGCTATACGAAAGAGTGGCTCAATACCACTCTCTAGGGCTATAATGAATGAAAGGTTGAGGTGGCTAGGGCACGTTGTACGTATGAAGGATGACAGATTGCCGAAGATTGTTCTTTTCGGCCAACCGTCATGGGCTCAACGGAAAGCAAGTCATCCTCGTTTGGGGTGGGAGGATTTCATAAAGAAAGATTTGAAAGAAATGGGAACTTCGTGGCCGGGTGTAAAAAGAGAGGCTCTGAATAGATTGGGGTGGAGGAGGAGCGTGCGTAGCTGTGTTGGCCTAAGGCAGCTTGGTGCTGCGGTGAGTTGTTAGTAGTTGTGGTAGTAGTAAAATATAACATTTGGAGGAATCCCTACTTAAATGAATCGTTAAATATCTTTCAGTAAATCTTTAACAATAAATAAAATCTTTAAATAAGATAAATCTCAGTATTTTTATAGTTAAGGCATAACATTTTACAATAAATTAGCATGTGTTAACTTTTGTTGTTAAACCCTTCAACTGAACTACAACTAACCTATTATTGACTTTACTATAGTCAAGTCAACTGCTGGAGTTTAACGGCCAAATATACTCTCTAGTTCCTGACGAAGTTGACTTTGGCCGGTCTGATAACTTTTTATTTACTTTTTGGCCCACCTGTAGCAAAAACTTAGTCACGTAAGTTGCTTCCTCGACTAGATTTTCTTCTTGATTCCTTTTCTTGAATATTTCTTTCGAAATTCATATAATACATGTAGCTATATTGGTCAGCTGGTTTTGCATTAAGTCAAGATTTAAGCAGGGTTGCAATCAATCCCGAGTCATATAGATTATTGTTAGGGATTTTATCCTAAGAGGCACAGCAAAGAAAAAGGGTGAACATGAAATCAAATTGGGAAGTATTGCTGATAAGCCATTTTAATAGCCTGTATGTTGTTAATGTTAGTGGTACTTCTGAAGTTGTGGATGCAATGTCTATGGAACTAGCAGCTAGATCGTCTGGTCCACTGGAAATAAATATTTTTGCAAATTTTCTAGAAGCAGTGCCAAAGATATCGCATTGGAAGGTGTCACAGATGACTATACGCCGATCCCCAAGTCTATTCGGTAGTCACGATAGTTTCGTGTAAGCCTGGGAATATCGTTTTTTAAAGGACACAGTCCCATATTTATGAAGATATGAACATTTACCAGGACAAATCTGTTAGCTCCTGGAATCTCAGATGCTGCATAATATTCGCCACCCTCAACCTTTTTAAAACTAAAAACTTTACAAGCGATAATAGCTGTTCCTCCCAAGGGCCTGCAGCGAGATTTGTGACGGTTACTTTTTTTGGATAAAAAGTTCTTTGTCAACATGAATCTGAAGATACCTGTAAGGTTCTGACGTTAAAAGATGCTCTTAGAGGTACACAATATTATATTTGTTGCAGATTTCAGCGATATAATCCAGTTTTCTAGAAATGTGCCCGTGAATGAACGACAAAAAGATCACGAAACGTCTCATGAGGAAGCTGTCACGTTTTTCGATACAATGTTCTTTGGCACGTATCCAACCATCGGAGAGTTCATACTATAGCTCAGGTACGCGTATATGCCATCAGGGCAAACTGCACGTTTAAAAGGCACGGTTAAGGAACAAATTCTGGTGCATGACAAGGTTGTATCCTCTCTCCTGTACTCTTCACGATTCTCATTGACTATGTATTGCTGTCCTGTCATTTTGTTGGAGGGATACAGTTGAGTGAGAGGCGTAGTGTCTTTGACGTTGATTTTGCTGATGACATTGCGCTCCTCTCTCATCTAAGAGTAGACCTGCAACAGAACATCGTCAATCTCGAACAAAGCTGGGTGAGTTGGATTGTCTATTAGTACTCAAAAGACGAAGGTTATGAGTACCAACGTAAATACAACCCCGGCCAGGCCACTGAATGTTGGTTTAGATGAGCAAGATGACGTTACAGAATTTAAATGTCTGAGAAGCCTCATCAAACCTGACGGAAGTCTCGAACCTGAAATTACTACACGCATTGCTTGTGCAGGCAATTTTTTCCCAAATTAAGAATAGTTTGGAAAAATGCTGCGTATTCTCTGAAGGTCAAACTCCGACTCCTAAATAGCAATGTCCTCTCTATACTGACTTATGGATGTGAGACATGGGTACTGACGAAACAGCTTGAGAAACGAATGCAAAGTTTCGAAAATAACTGTCTGCGGCGCATCCTGGGGATCCACTGGCCCGAAAGAATAACAAACGCCGCCATATGTGAAGAGGACGGAACAACCATTAATAGCTGAAAAAATCCTAATTAGTAGATGGTGATATTGGAGTCATATGGTCCGTATGGGCGATGATAGGCTCCCCCAGGATGTTTGGTGTTAGACACCCCCCCTCTCGGCATTAGAAGACGTGGACGACAGAGAACGACGCTTGGCCAATCCCTAGAGAAAGAGGCTACTTTGGCGAGGACATCTTTGGAAGATCCTAGTTCTCAAGCTCTTCAGAGGTTGTTGTGGAGAGTTACCGTTGTGGCCTTATGCGCCAAATGGCGTGAGAAGAACTAAGTCTAAGTAAGTAAGCTAAGGAACAGTGAAGTGCAAACAATGAGCGAGTTGCATAGATTGCAGCCCTTGCCCCAACGGCCTTTGGGTGGGTGGAGGGGGGGGGGTCATCCCCAGACGCATAATTATTGGAACTTTAAAAAAATGTGGAAGAAAAAGGTTATCTCAAATTTTTATCGTATGTCTTTGGGGAATAAAACGTGGAGCTGCTTGCCCTCTGATGATTTTTGACTCACAAAAAGGATACAAGAACTTTTAATCTGTAATAGAACGTTCCTCCTCTGAAATCCTTCCATACGAAGGGCCTTCGTGTAATCAAAAAAAAATAATAGAAAAAACAAGGCATAGAGCCCACTTTGCTCTTTATAGGTAATGTTATGATTTGCACTGCCTATAATTTTCTTTGTATTCGCATTTATTTTTATCTTGTGTGATATCGTCAACTATAAAAATACATCCGTTATTTAAAGTCGCTACAGTAGAGCGGTTATAGGATTCTCATCCAGATTTTTATAGTAGGATAAAAGAGCTATAGGAATTTGTTGTTTTGTTTCATAGTGTATTATGGTAATTTAATTTATCGTTTTTGAACAGCTTCAGTTTAGTTCTGCAAGTGTTTTTATGGGTTGATTGATGTAGGGCTTGCCACTAGAACACTTGAAAAAACAAACATTTCTGGAAAACAAAAGAATATTTATCATTTAACTTTATATGGAAAAAAACAATTTTTTCATCGTGATTTTGTAAAATTGCAAACATCAGGCCGATCTTTGGCATTGAGCCATGTGCCAAAGAAGGCCGAAGTTGTTAAGAGGTCGGTTAAGAGCGATGGAAGATTGAGAAAGAATGCTTAAAGTTTGACAAGGGAGAGGTGATAACTCTAATCTAACAGAGACAAAGCTATTATTCAAGCTGCGTTATGGTATGGCAAGGCATAAACTCCTCATCAGCATAGCCAAACTATACAGAGATTCAATACGCTATCTATATTGAGAATATCCTATATTTAATTTCAGACTGTGAATAAATCGTTGAAGAAATCACAGAGAAACTACAGATTCCTGTTTCATTCCCTTGGGGTTGTTCCATTGTAACTAACCTTCATGTAACTGAACTTTCACGCAACTCCATCCCCATTTAACTGAACCCCTATTCAAATCAGCCCACGTGCAACTTAGCCCTTGTCCAACTGAGCCCCGTGCAACTTAACCCGTATTTAACTGAACCCCCGTGTACGTCAACCCTTTTTGACCACCAATTCCAATCATCCCTATTCAGCTCAAACCTACTAAAATCAACAATACAACTATAAAATGTGATTTTGCCCGTTTTGTCGGAAGTGATCAAAGCTGACTCGAATAAAATGTTCTTTATTTAATTAATTAGTTCTTATGCAGGTACTTTTTTATTTTGTGCTGCTTTAATGCAAAACTATTCCTCTAATTTTGAGGTTTAAGCTAAACGGGACTTCATTTAAATGGGACTGAGTTGCACAGGGGTTCAGTTAAATGGGATTGAATTGTACGGAGTTCGGTTACACGGACACCTTCTTTTATAAACCGGCAAAACAACCATAAATATCACCTGGACCACCAGATTACCGTAGGAATTTCGATACGCTCACATCATCTAAGGGTGATAGGATATTGCCTTTTGGTATATATTTTTTATATATATATATATATATATATATATATATATATATATATATATATATATATATATATATATATATATATATATATATATATATATATATATATATATATATATATATATATATAATATATATATCAGTATGAGTTTAGTCTCTGAATTATAAAGAACAAGTTTGTTTAACCTAATCGGATTATCTTTTGTATTGTGTTAAGTTGCGCAATTAAATTTTTATGGAAAAATCCAGCTTATTTATTAACACCTTGCGTCCTGAGCGTTGATATGTCTAAATCAGAACCCACTTGATAACTCTAGTGCCAGAGTATATGGCTGGCACATTCTAAGGTAGGCCTTTGCAATTTTAGTAGGCAAGCTCATTAATCCTTTATCCTACATAATAAACCTATTGGCCCTATATCTGTAATGCCTGGACCACATTATAGTCATAATTGTCGATAAAAATGAAATTATCAAAAAAAAAAAAAATTATAATGAAACGAAAAATGAATAATCCAGCTCCTAATTTTTGGGGTTAAAAATGTTCAATTCAATGTAATTACTTACGATTGGCAAATTCAGAAGCGGATCCAGGATTTTTTAGGGGGGGGCAAACTAGTTTGATCCAATAAAAAAAAAGAGGGGGGGGGGAACAGGTTGATCCGATAGACTTGCGTTAGTAGCAAGTTAATTAACGCGAACTTGAGTTAATTAAGTAAATTACACTACTTTAGACTACGCTAGGGGGGGGCGCCTCCCCCTGGATTCAGCACTGGACAAATTAAAGTTAAGGTTTAAGGTAGACAAATCCTTTGGAGAAAAAAAAACCAAAACTCCTATGCATGTGTCTTTTTGGTAGCATAAGATTTTACACGGGATTATTGCAGTGATTTAGAGAAGATTCAAATTTTGCAAGAGTCAAAAATTTTTAGATGGACACTTATGGTTGGACTCATTTTTCCAAAGAGGGAAGATATAATTAGATGCATTTTACATTTAGGGACAATGTCTAAGTTCCCTTTTTAAGTGACAGAAAAATGGAGGGTAACTAGGCCCCCTCCCACGCTCATTTTTTCCCAAAGTCAGCCGATCAAAATTTTTGGGGACAGCTCCTTTCATATACGGAATAATTTCTCATCGTTTTAAGTTTTAATCTCGCTCCTTACTAAAAAACTTGTTTTTTCATTTAATAAGACACAAAAAAACGTATCTATTCTGGGGGAAAATACAAAATTAAACATTTCTTATTATAGTGACTTCAGATATCGGCTCATGGGTATTGATGCAAGCTAAATTTGACGGCGTATTCTTACCGAGATTGTCCCCTTTTGAGTTGTTTTCATTCTTTTTTTTCTATTATTATGCGAACTTTCTTATGTTCTAATAACTTGGATATTTAGCTTCAAACTCGAAATAAATACATATTTGAAATTACCATAAATAGCTGATTCTTTGATTTAATTTTATCAATATTTAGGTTCTTATGCTTTTGTTATTCATAAGGATCCCTATTTACTTACCATTTATTACTATGAAGAATGTGATTTTTTTTTACTCCAAAAAAGTCTTACAGAATAAGCATTTGTGGAAAACTGGAAAGGGGTCACTCATACACAAATTAGAACTCATATTGCCCCTATTGCGGGTAAAAACCTATTTACAGACAGTCAACCATGGGCCAACACAGTATTGACCATGTTTTTTCCCTACTCTGCTTTTTCTTTTGATTTCCTCATAATTACTTTATAGTCCCTAATTTCCAGGGGGTATACCCCCTCCACCTCTGGGGCCCGTGAGGCACATAACTCTTTACTATGCCAACAGTTCTGCGATGACTATGAAATGCATTGCTCGTTTGACCTAGTCGATGGCTGAATTTTCTTGGCCTGGCAGCTTTGCAAAATTATTCGTCTTGGCTGTTTTTTTTTTCCTGTTTTTTAGGACTTCATAAAATGCGAAGAAAAATGAAAGGTGAAGATAGTGTTGAAATGCACAAAATTGCGAACATTTAGGTAGGCTATAAACAGAGTGTCTTGCTCATGCCCCTTAAAAAGTATTCTCCTACCACCCCACGATTAAGCCTGTGATACCTACATGTTGGGAAATGGAATTTATCTTCAGTCACCGTCCTTTAGTACTTGAAATAAAGTCATTCTGTTTTTGTTTTTTAAGACGTTAATGACAAATGAAACGACGTGGTTTCTATGGTAACCAACTCACTACAGGTCATAAAACAAATATTTTTTTTTTTTTTGAAAAATGGCTACAAAAGATAATAATGAGTGTTGGGGTTACTTAGATATACATTGATCGTTTTTTAAATTCCAGAATACGCCCATATAATTATTTATATGAGGAGAGCGGGGTGAACCCCCCTCCCCCCTAAAAAAACATATCATAATTTATTTTCAAGCATTGCAACTCATTTAGCTTTATATGTATTTTAGTCATCCAAGGGGGATTTTTTCTCTTACTCTTTATGGCCCAAGAGCTTGGATATGTTTAGATAAATTAACTCTTCTTCCGTGCATTTTTATTTTATATAATTCGCGTGGAAGGGCCAGCCAACACAGAGGTTTTTAATGGCCCGTGGTCATTGCAATGAAATCAGTAAATGAAAAAGTTGGCAGCCCCTTTTACATATTCTAGCTAACATAAAGGGCTATGTGCAGAAACTGGTCGATGTAAAATTTAAATTAATTTTTTTCGCTTTCACTATCTACATCCCAATTTTTTTTTCTTAAAAATGAAGAAAAGCTTCACCGCATTAAGCATATTTTCTGTTTCCAGTAAATCTTACTGCAAATCCCGGACGCTAAACATCAAACCTATTATAGTAATGAATAACAAGTGTAAGACAGCCCACGTTGAAGGTATCCAATTAAAAAAAAAAAAAAAAAATAAAAAAAAAAAAAAAAAAAAAAAAAAATTGGAAACCTGAAAACAGTAAATGGCAACTTGAAAGCATTAAATCGACGCTGTATGTTAATTGTAAGTTACATTTTATTAGCCTTAATTACCTAATCAAACATTGTTAACATAAAAAATTTATATAGTTTTAGAAACAGTGCAAAAACCCATAGGTACTAAAATGGTTGCAATCCTGCTGAAGATTACAGCATCAAACTCAACAGCTTTGAGAACCTCATAAGGGAGGTATCAATCAATCTTTTTCTTCAAAAAAAGGACTGAAAATTAAACTGTTGATGATGTTTGTATAAAACCTCCCATTTCCTGAGGACAGGCTGTCGTGTAGCAAGGTAGTTCGTCCCTAAACTTATTAAATTTGAAAAAATGTATTTTAACTGAAAGTAAGG
The DNA here is from genome assembly GCF_049724085.1 of Artemia sp. Qi Xiang Cuo. Classification (NCBI taxonomy): domain Eukaryota; kingdom Metazoa; phylum Arthropoda; class Branchiopoda; order Anostraca; family Artemiidae; genus Artemia; species Artemia sp. Qi Xiang Cuo. The sequence goes on along the minus strand of NC_142808.1, from coordinate 16,166,432 downwards.
AGTAATATTAAAACTTTAAACGAACAGAACTTATTTGGTAACACCTCAATCGCTTCATCAGCACCTCGCTTTTTACGCTAAAGTTTGACTCTTTGTCACAGCTCTGCTTTTTGAAGTAATTAAATAAAAAAAAAAAGTTTTTTAACTGAAAGCAAGGAACGACGTTAAAACTTAAAACGAACAGAAATTATTCCGTATATGAAAGGGGCTGTCCCCTCCTCAACGCCTCGCTCTTTACGCTAAAGTTTTTTATTGTTTAAAAAAAAGAGTTGTGTGAAAGTCAAACTTTAGCGTAAAGAGCGAGGCGTTTAAGAGGGGACAGCCCCTTTGATATACGGAATAATTTCTGTTCGTTTTAAGTTTTAACTTCGTTTCTTACTTTCAGTTAAAAAAAACTTGTTTTTTTTATTTAATTTTTGAACGTTTTTGAATTAATGCAGGTTTTGATTTTGGCTCACCGTACATGAATAATTAAAAAAAAATTGAATATTAATTTTACTTTTATTTGGTTAAATGGCTTTCTCAAAACCTGTTTAATTTTATTTACGAACGTTTTTATTAGTAATAAATACACGTAACTTACGAATTAACTTACGTAACGAACCTCTATATTCTTATATTTTTAATACGTATATTAGAGGGTTCTCCCCCTAGTCAATACCTTGCTATTTAAGCTAAAGTTCGAATTTTGTTCCAATTCTTTAAAAATGACCCCTTAATCACAAATGCCGTTAATTAGAATAAATAGCTCTTGTGAAAGTACTAAAAAATCTTTGGATTAAAGAGCGAGGTATTGACTAGGGGATGAACCCAATCATTTACGTAATGTTTTCTGTCGTTTTAAGTTTTGATGTTGCTCCTTACTTTCAGTTGAAAAACTTGTTTTCTTTTTTATGTATAATTTCTGATCTTTATTTAAATAATGCTGGAAAATCCGGCGCCCCCTTCATAGCACTGTCCCTTCTCCCATGAAAACTTCCTTCATGGTAAGATCCTTCCACATAACCCCCGACCCCCTCCCCCCCCCCTAATAGAAAAAATCCCTTCTGAAAACTTCTGTCTGCTTCTCAAGAATCAAAACTATATGCTTATATTTGGTTAGATCCGCTGCTGTTAGCCCTCCCCCCGGAAGCTTCGGCGGAGTCTGTCCTCCTGAACGGCGTATTCATCCTAATGCTAAACATGCAGTCACATACGGACAGTTAATAAGTTTGATTGGGTGCCATTGGAAAAAAAATGAGCGAGGGAGGGGGCCTAGTTGCCCTCCATTTTTTTTGGTCAATTAAAAAGGCCACTAGAAATTTTAATTACCGTTCGAATGAGCCCTCCTAAGATATTCTAGGACTACTGGGTCAATACGATTACCCCTGGGAAAAAAAAACAAAAAACAAAAAAACAAATAAACACTCATCCATGACCTCTCTTCTGGCAAAAAAAACAAAATCCCACATTTTTGTATATAGGAGCTTGGAACCTCCGCAGTAGGGTTCTCTGATACGCTGAATATGATGGTGTGACTTTCATTAAGGTTCTATAGCGTTTAGGGGGTCTTTTCCTCTTTTTTCAAAAATCAGGCAAATTTTCTCGGGCGCGTAACTTTGGATGGGTAGAAATAAACTTGATGAAGCTTATATATTTTAAATTATCATTAAAATATGACTCTTTTGATGTATCTATTGGTATCAAAATCCCGTTTTTTTCAGTTTCGGTTTCCATTGAGCCGGGTTACTCCTTACTTACAGTTCGTTACGACGACCTGTTTGATAAAGAACTATAGCGTAAGGGGTGGGGTGTTGAGGAGGGGACAGTTCCTTTCATATACGAAACAATTTTTGTTCGTTTTGAGTTTTAATGTCGCTCCTTACTTTCAGTTAAAAAAAAAAAGTTTATTATTTATTTTTGTTTAGATGTGATCATGTCATACAAATAGCTACAGAATATCAGAAGACGGCCGATATTCGGTCGTCTTCCAAATTATTTTCTTGGTATGTTTTTTTTAATAGCCTCAATTTTAAACGTTTACCAAATTTGGTTATTTTAAATGTGAAAATAAAGAATGCGAAATGATTGCAGTGAAAGTTATTTCACTGGGATATGACGTCATTTTCTCTTAGAGAGAAACTGTATCCATTTCATATATATTATGAATATCCAAAGCCAACACCTTGTAACAGCTCAGTGGATAAAGCCCTGTCTGGAAACTTCTGAGATCAGGTTCGTTCCCGGCTGTTGCAAGGAAATTGTAACAGCAAATTACTATACTAGTTAATTTTTCTTTTGGTTTAATTACTAGAATTTGTACGTGGAAATATATTTCCTATGTTTATTTTGGACAGACTCTGATATTCGGCCAGAAGACGGCGATGTCATTTCAAATAAATTTAAGTGTTATAGAGCGCTTTTTAAGTAAGCAAAGAGATCGTGCAGAAGAGCAACTCGGCTCAATAGTAACCGAATTTCTAAAATATGGAATTCTGATATCATTAGATATTTCAAAAGAATTGACGTTTTATGGTGATTCTACATATATAAGATTCATTAAGGTTACTGTTACCTTTCTGGTCAAACTGTAAGGTCAAAATAATCCTGGTCAAACTTTAAGGTCAATTTGGTTACTTTAAGGTCAAAATACCCTTCTAATAATCGTTTCAAAATATACATACTTTTTAAATATACATGGAACAATGCTCGGCATGTATTTGCAATGAGAAAACAAAAGACAGTAAGGCGAAGGGACAAGACTTACTAAGGCTAACCAAAAAGCCTTACCTTTCAAAAACATATATGATCCTTAGAATTTAAGGAGCAATGCCTATTATATATTTTTGAGGAGAAATAAAAAAAAATAAGAGAAGAAAGGACTAAGCTTACCGACTGGGAACCAGAGACCATAGTCTTTCAAATGATGATTAAGCATATGTCTTGTTATGCCTGGTTGAACTGTGATATCGAAATCTTCAGGGTTAAACACCGTAATCTGATCCATTTTGCTTAGATCAATGCTGACACCGCCCTAAAAAAAAGTTTCTATATCGCTTCGTAAAAGTAGGAATTTTTTCCGTACTTTGTTCCTATTCGGTGCTCATAATAAATAATGGTTTGTATAATTCACGAGTAGGGGGAAAACAAACAAGACCAAAGAGAAAGATTCTCTTCTTAAATTCATTCTGATTGCGGTCATCGTCTTTCCAGCTGTTCTGCTCTTGCCCGCAACAGAACGTCCCGTATAAAATCCCGAAAAGTCCTCAAACTGACTCCCATCCCTGCTAAACATGAAAGATATCGGAAGAGTCTTGTTCCGAGTTTTGTTGAGTTATAACAGTCAGGAAAATTAGACTTTAATTTTATTGTTATCTATTTATTTTTTTCCTTTTTAACTAAATTTTTGATTCACTATATTTTTTTTTATGTATTTTCATTAATTTTATTGTTTTGTATTTCGTTTTTGTTTTTGACTTTCTAATTAAGTGTTGACCTTTTTCATGTATTTTTTTTACAATGAATTATATTTGACGTGACCGTCACGTTCTTTTGATGATATATATATATATATATATATATATATATATATATATATATATATATATATATATATATATATATATATATATATATATATATATATATATATATATATATATATATATATGTGCTTCTTTTTTCTTTTTTTTGGACGTCAAATTCAAATTCGGCAAATATGCTATGAAAGAAATTTTTAAAATAAAATTCTATTCTCTCATTATTTTCTCTCTTCTATTCTTTCTATTCTCTCACTGTATTGATTTTTTAAGCAACTGTATTTTTTAAAACAAAATTCTATTCTTTCATTATCTACAAAAGAACTTCATGTGCGTTGAAGATAAAATAAAAACCACTTACTGATCTGAGAGTCCTCGATGTTTGCCTTTACCCAAGACAGGATTTGCCTGATTTCATAACAAGGGCAAGGCGAGAATTTATGGACTCAATTGCCTTTTTTTGTTTCTTCTGTGAGGCAGACATCTTTGATGATTAAATATGCAATGGAAGTAAGAATTAGCAAGAATATCACAAAACCAGGAATTGAAAATATTATTGGCCTTTACCTAAAGGGCAGGGCTTTATGATTTCAAGCTTCTTAGCACTTGTTTTTTTTTAATGTAATATTAGCCTATTTTTGGGCTATAATATGCATATTATACCTTTTTAGGTTAAGAGCTGAAACACAGGACCCTAAACACAAATGTGAAGAAAACATAGAGATCCGCCTCTCTGTTCACCTATACTTAAAAGTTTATGTTCAGAATACTTTCTTTATTCAATTAGAGTTCAAAAAAGTTCGATACTCAAATGATTTTAACTAAAGAATTGTAAACCGATTCCTTTTTTTCCTATTTTTTTAGGACTTCATAAAATGCGACGAAAAATGAAAGGTGAAGAGAGTGTTGAAATGCACAAAATTACGAACATTTAGGTAGGCTATAAAAAGTGTGTCTTGCCCATGCCCCTTAAAAAGCATTCTCCTACCCCCCCACGATTAAGCCTGTGATAGCTACATGTTGGGATATGGAGTTTATCTTCAGTCACCGTCCTTTGAAATAAAGTCATTCTGTTTTTGTTTTTTTGAAGACGTTGATGACAAATGAAACAACGTGGTTTCTATGGTAATCAACTCACTACAGGGCATAAAATAAATATTTTTTTTAAATGGCTACAAAAGATAATAATGAGAGTAGGGATGACAGTGGCAGCGCTGATTACACATCCATATATGGGCATAGAATACAGACAGAAGTTTACAACATTTCCAGATAAGAGCTTCATGGTTATGTCGACTGTTGTTTCTTAGTTCTGTTCTGTTTGTTGATGGTTATGTGGTTTGATGGTTATCTTGTTTGATGGTTATGTGATTTGATGTTGTTTCATAGTTCTGTTCTGTTTGTTGGTCAACAATGTCACGTCAACAAAGTTGACGTGACAATGTTGGTCAACAAAGTCTAATGGATACAGACGGGAGTTTACATCATTGCATGATAAGAGCGTCTAACGGGAACAAGATCACGTGTCTCTTTCTAGGCCAATCATGGGAGTCAGAAACACGAACGGGAACAGATCATTGACACCTATTTCTAGGTCAATAGATTTAAGTAAGGTTTCTCTTACAACGCAAAAGAATGCCGAAACAAAGAAACATTCACAAATTACTTTTAGGGGATTATATTTTAGGGATTTTTTTGGGTGAAACAGTTTGAGACATTTTAGAGGATGATTTGGGGTGAAGCTCTGTGGTCACTATAACAGACAAGTACACAATATTGGATTAGTGAGAGAATCACGAGCTGAAACTATCAATCGCTCTAACCACAATGTACCTCAGCTTTCAGGGGCCACTTCTCCCCAGACCCCCAGACCCCTTCCCACCATTCCAACTTTTTTTGAGGACACCCCCCCAATTTTCAATATAGATGCTCAAATTAAGAATTAAAAATGTGTAAGAAAAAAGTTAGCAGAGCGTCAACATTGACCTCATCTTTACCTCAACCCCCAGGGGCCACCTCCCCCCAGTCCCCAAGACCCCTTTCAATCATTCCAACTTTTTTTTGAGAACACTCCCCAATTTTCAATATAGAGGCTCGAATTAAGAGTTAAAAATGTGTAGGAAAAAAGTTGGCAGAACGTCAACTTTGACCTCATCTTTCAGGATTTAGACAAGCAGATGGTATGAGCATCCAATTCTGTTACTTTTTACCTCACATTTTCAAATATGGCATTTAGAATGTTAACCCATTTTTTTTAAAGTCCAACCCCACCCCCACCCCACCCCCATTACCAAAAAATGTTTCCCCATTATGACTTTGTATTTATAAACCTTAGCAAAACAGCTATTCATGCAAACATCCACCAATAAAATCCATACAAAAGAAATTTTCATCACTATAAACAAATTATACACTTCGAAACCTATATTTTCAAAGCACATTTTTGACCGATCTGGTAAAATTCATGGCTAGAAACACTTTTCAGACATTCACGAAACGTTGAATCTTTTTTTGTCTCCTAGTAAAATTTAGTTCATCTGTGTTGTAAGAATCAGAGCAAATTTTGTGGGTTTTCACAAGAAAATAGCTCGTCTTTAACAAACTTTGTCATAGTTTATCGAAACTGTGTATAATTGCTTCATTTTTAGTCCAATTGCGTAGCTAATGAAGGAACCTTTAACATTTTTTCTGATTTTGTGTGGTTTCGCAAGAAAATAGCTCGTCTTTAAGCAAACTTACCAATAGCTAATCGAAACTGTCTATAAATATCTTAATTTTTAGTCCAATTACGTAGCTAATAAAGAAAAAATTTAACATTTTTTCTGATTTTATGTGGTTTTCTCAAGAAAATCGCTCGTCTTTACCAAACTTAGCCATAGCTAATCGAAACTATCTATAAATATCTTAATTTTTAGTCCAATTGCGTAGCTAATAAAGAGACAAACTTTCCAAATGTCGGAAGCATGGGGGCTTTCATACATGCTACAATTGACGTTAAGGGAATACATTGTTTATTTAATTTCGATGCTAGCGGCTGTACTCGTTCACTTTAAGCCTATTTTTTTCATATTCTTTTATTATTTTAGTGACTCGAGTTCAGAAGGACATTTCAGGTGATGTTATATTTTTATGGATGTAAGGATTTTTATTGTTCACCATACAAGCGGGCTATCATTCCATGCAAACACAGGCCAATTGATGTTAAGCACCACAGTATCGTAACAAGTTATTTGCACATTCGTTTTTTCAATTGCATTTTTGATAGGTGTTGACAGTGACATGTTTCGGGGGCATTATTTACGGCATCATCCTGAGAAAATGCATATCACGATGATTTGAGATGCATACTGGACACACAATTTCTTCTGATGGTTGGGTTCCATATCCCCGCTCCAGAACCCGAGGCATTCCCCCCTGTACAAGCGTACCACCCCGAGCACAGGCTGCCTCCAGGGGAGTATCCAATATACCGCACGGTTTTTCTCAGCCCTGGCGCAACCCAGGACACATTTGTTAGCAAATATATAAAACCTTGCAAAGAGGAAAATTCTTGTTCCCACCCACCCCGCGCGCGATGGCGGCGTTTGGTCAGTGTTGTCTCATTCCAAGGACGGAAGCCGATCATCCCAACGCGATTCAGGGGGGTTTACTCACTGTTGACAACAAAAAGGTACACTAACAAATTTTTGGTCAGGTCTATCAAGTTATTGTTTTAACACCCCCCCCCCCCCCAAAAAAAAAACAAAAACAAAAAAAACAGAAATCCTGGATATGGTCTTGTGTTCGCCCAAGATTGTATCTTTTCTAATTAAAAAAAAAACCTTAGATCTTCACACCTATTGGTCAGTCATAAGTTTTTACGAATTTTTTTACTTTGATATTGTTACTTTGATACTAGTCTTTATAATTTGATGAACATTTGATTTAAAAAAAAAGTTTGATTTTGAAATAAGGAATTTTTAAAAACGAGATACTTTTTCAATACTAACTAAAAAAAGTTAATTTAAAAAACCGTTCCTAAAAATAAATTTTTAAAATAAATGTAAAGGCAATTTTAAACTTAATATCAGCAGATACAAATACCTGTTAAAACTCAACCTCAAAATGACCAGAAATTACTATTAAAGAATAAATGAAACCCAAAACGAATAGGAATTAAATAAACAATCATAGCAAAAGAAACACACAAGCAGTAATATAAATGAATAAATGATTCTTAAAGCAAGTAATTTTTAAATTGAAAATGCAAATCTAGCTTAAAAAAAAAAAAATTGCTATTGAAGTATAAATGAAACCCAAAACGAAGAGAAAATAAATTAACAATCAATAAAAACAAACATACAATAGATACTAATATAAATGAATAATAAATCTTAAAAAGAGTGAAACTTAAATTGAATATGCAAATTAAATTGAAATTGAAAATAAATTGAATATTATGACAATTATAATAAAGAACGAACATAAAATTGTTATAAAAGGCACTTCGATATAGTCAAACAGCTTGTGGTAACGAACTGTAAGTAAGGAGCTACCCGGCTCAATAGTTACCGAAACTCCAAAAAATGGAATATTGATAACAGTAGATACATCAATAGAATTGGATTTTTATGCTGATTTCAAATATTTAAGTTTCATCAACTTTAGTCTTAGCCTACAAGAGTTACGAGAAAGTTACCTGAAAAAATTGCCTTATTTTCGAAAAGCGAGGGACACAACCTTCGTTATTTTAGATACCAATATAAGCAATATTATTGATAGCAAATTTATTACTGGCTAAAACAGGACAGATTTGTTTATTTTGGACACAATCCTGCTTCCAGAAGACAATTAGTCGATTCATATTTGAAACAGAAGTGACCCAAGTCACTTTTCAGCTACATAAGAATGTTTTGTACACCAAAGTATAAAATGCGACTACAAAGCAAAATTCGACTCCTTTCAGAGACTATGCGTATAGTTATAGGCAGATATGAGCGCAGAATTTATTTTGATGTGAATTTGCCTTTCAGGATGAAAGGTATGGAGAGGAAGGTAGACTAGAAAAATCAAACAAGAAAAGAATTATCTGAAGCATAACTCCTTATGAAAGGACTGGACCATGCTTTCTGTCAGAGGACCTACTGAACAATTAGGGACCTCCCCCCTCTTCTCTACCAGAAAATTAGCTGTACCCAGACTCCCAAAAGCCCCACTAAAGATGCCTGACCTAACAAGATGAGGGGAGGGAAGGATTAGCTTAATTCCTGTTATCAGAACATCTAGTAAAAAGGGTCTTCGGATCTCAACCACAATAAAACATGAACAAGCGTCCTGATTGGATCTTTTGGACGTCCAGGCACAATCCACCTTCATCAGCGGGAGGCTAAGGAGTCCTTATTTTTATTTCATCAAGAAATCTGACAGAAAAATGATCAACCTCTGCCAAAAATTAGTAATTACGATCTTCTTAAACAAAAACTCTTCTAGCATCAAATGCCACCTTTTAGAAATACTAATTTCTGCACCATAACAGTTATTATTTAAGGCAGTGTGTCGTTTGGCGAATATATTCGTTTTCAGTAAGGGGTGATATTTCTTATAGAAGGGGGAATTTTGGAAAAAATTCAAAAGTAGGGAAATAAATTGAAGTGGGGAATTATAAGACGCGTCTGGCGGTTGTGAGGACGCTCATGGCCCCAAAATCCTACCCTTTACTGTATATTTGTCTGATTCAATTCTAATTTAATAATTGGAGAATTATGCAAAAAAAAATTACAATATGCAGGTAATTTTGGCATCTGATCATGTGGCTAGAAAGAATTTAAAAGTGGGATTGCTAGGAGGCGCCAATTATTCTTATAGCCAAATGGGTAAATAGAGGTAGGATACTTTCTTACTTCCATTGGACCTATCCTGACTTAGTTTGATATGACTTTAGTCTACGAAAATTACTTTTTTGAATGCTTACGATGTATTTTGAACGACATGTAAACGATTTCTTGTGATTGGGTTGTATATTTCCCAGCCACATGGAGTATGCTTCATTCTGCAGGAATTTTTATCATTTTCTCCAAGCGACTGTGCAGGGCTCGAAGTCTGAAAGCACATACGCTATTAAATTCTATTACACTTTTGATTGTTATGTAATTTGGAGTTGATTATTATGTAATTTATCGTTTAGACTATTATATAACATGGGCGCCCATATGCTAAATTTAAGGGGGGGCTTACCTGGTCTAATGCTGTATAATTGAAATCTAAAGACAAAATATCATAGATGCGCGATAGCGCTGCCTAAGTAAAGAGTGATGTGGGCACAATATATTATTTATTTTTATTGTTTTAGACCAGAACACTTCTTATAGAAATTAATGTCATAGAGACTTCAAAAAGAACTCATGAAGGGCAACCAGCTTCCCCCTCTCCTAGGTCACTCACTTCCCCAAACACATTCAATCAAAATTTTGAGATGACCATTTTGTTCAGCATAGTTTAAAGGTCCAGAAATTATGACTTTAAGGATGACAACCCCCCCCCCACAACCCTCAGTGCAAGGGTTGTAAGTTATGCGTTGGGGCAATATAAGATTTTTTATAGTAAGGGTGTTCGTATAAACCTCGGCGGGGGCTCATTTGATTGGTAATCAGAAGTTCTCCTGGTCTTTTTAACAGTCAAAAGTGATTAGAGGTCAACCAGCTCCCCCCTACACCAATCATTTTCCCAAACGCATCCAATCATAATTTTTTAGATAGCCATTTTGTTCAGCGTAGTTGAGTGGTTCTAAAAATATGTCTATGAAAATGAGCCCCCCCCCTCTCCATATCCTTCAGGGCAAGGGTTGTAAGTTACGCCCTGGGGGCATATAAGGTTTTTATGGAAAATGTGGCCGTATAAACTTCGGAGAAGGCTCATTGGATTGGTAATCAGAAGTTATAGTGCTCTTTTTAAGAATTAAAGTGATCAGAGGGCCAATACTCCCCCCCCCCCCCAAACACGTCAGATTTTCCCGAAACGCATCTAATGGAAATTTTAATATGGACATTTGTTATTGTAGAAACTTCGAAAAGGGCTCATTCGGTTGGAAATAGAAAGAGCTAGTGACCTCTTTAATAGTCAATTGACTGGAGGGCAACCACCCTCCCCCAGCACCCATTATTTCCCCCAAACACTTCAAATTAAAATTTCGAGATAATTATTTTATTTGACTTAGTTTAAAAGTCCAGAAATTATGTCTTTGAGGATGAGAACTCCACCCCCACAGAGTACTCAGAGCAAGGGGTGTAAGCTGTGCCCCGAGGGCAGATAAGGTTTTTATTGAAACGATGGTTGTATAAACTTCTGAGGGGGCTCTTTGGATTGGAAATCGGAAGTTTAAGTATTATTTTTAAGAGTCAAATTTATCGAGGGACAGCTATACCCCCAGGTCATATTTTCCCCAAATGCATCCGATAAAAATTTTGAGATAGCCAAATGTTCAAAAGTAGTCCAAAGATCTCATAAAACAGCCTTTGGGGTTGACACAACACCAAAAGAATGGGGGTAAGAGTTGTAAGTTATGCCCCGGGGGCATATAAGGTTTTTATGAAAATGGTGGTTGTATATACTTCGGAGGGGACTCATTTGATTGGAAATCAGAAGTTTACGTGCCATTTTAAGAGTCAAATTTATCGGAGTGTAGTTATACCCCCCCCCTCCCATATTTTATTTTACCCAAATGCATCCGATAAAAATTTTGAGACAGCCATGTGTTCAAAAATAGTCTAAAGATCTCATAACACGGCCTTTGGGGTTGACACAACCCCCAAAGAATGGGGGCAAAGTTGTAAGTTATGCCCCGGGGGCATATAAGGTTTTTATGGAAACAGTGGTTGTATATATTTCGGAGGAGACTCATTGGATTGGACATCAGAAGTTTAAGTGCCATTTTTAAGAGTGCAAGTTTTCGAAGGGTAGCTATACCCCCCCCCCCACGTAATTTTTTCTCCAAGTGCATCTGATAAGACATTTGAGACAGTCATGCCTTCAAAAATAGTCCAACGATCTCATAACGCGACCGTTGCGGCTGACACATAACCCCCAGAGTATGGGGGTAAGGGTAGTAAGTTATGCCTTGGGGGCATGTAAGGTTTTTATGAAGGGGTGGTCTTGTGAACTTTAGAGGAGGTTTATTTGATTAGAAATTTATAGTTCTAGTTCCGTTTTAAGATTCAAGCGTGATGGAGAGAAAAATAAGCCCCTCCCCTCCCTGACATACTCTTTTCCCCAAAAACATTTGACCGAAATTGCGAGATAGCCATTCTGTTACCAATAGTCCAAAGAGAATATAAATATGTATTCAGTAATCAAATATAATAAATATTTAGGCGGACGTTGAACTAAATCAAAACAATCTATGAGCATATGGACTTTCAAAAAGGTGACAAAGTAATATCTCAAGAATAACTTATAAATTAGACATTAAAGAGTAAGTTGTAGGGGATTTGGAACAAGCCAGAAGGCACCAAGTTTAGAGTTTCAATACTACCACTACAATTACCGTAACTAATGACGCTAAGAGTATTAAATTGAAACTTTTAGGAAGCATTTAGGGGGTGTTTCGATTAAACAAAAAAACTGTGTGCATACAAGTTTTCAAAAAGGCATATAACCAATGGCATAGGCAAGTAGAGATGCCTCAGGAGGTCCGGACGGGGCACCATATTTGGGCATAGAACCACGTGGTTTATGGTTTTTGTCAGTGAGAATGAAAAAACAGGAATTTTGTCACATTCGTGGATGTTTCATAGATGGTAATGTGTGTAGGTCAATTTATTTAATTTTTTTCATGGATGTCAACAGCAATTTATGGATGTTTTTATGGTTTATGTCAGTGAGAATTTGAAAAACAGGAACTTTCTCACATTTATGTCTGTTTTTATGGTTTTTGTCAGTAAAAATGAAAAAACAGGAACTTTGTCACATTTATGTCTGTTTTCTTGGATGGTTATGTGTGTTGGTCAATTTATTTGATGTTTTTCATGGATGTCAACAGCAATTTATGGTTTTTGTCAGTGAGAATGGAAAAACAGGAACTTTTTCACTTTCATGGATTATTGAGTCTAATGGGAGCAGGTCAATGACACTTCCTTCTTGTTGTTGCTCGATGCGAATGTTATGAGTTTCCAGGAAACAGTTAGATCACGTGTCTCCTTCTCAGCCAATCAGCGAGTCGGTTACATCCCCCTTCTCAGCCAATCAGAGGGCTTGCTTACATATTAGCGGCGGAGTGAATATAAGGTAAGGATTTTTTCTATAGTCTTATTAGTCTGTGAATAGAATTCAAAGGAGTGAGAAGAACAGTTTTGACTTTACTCATTTGGATATATATTTGTGTTGATGGCGAGTGGAATGTTTACCCTATTAGAAGTTGATAGTGGAAAGAGAGAATTAGATCAAATCTAGTGTTTATGGAAAAACATTTGATTTTGGATGATGATTTTCTCGAGTTATCTCTTCAACGCAGGATATTCTCTTGTCAGGAAACACTTGACAATATAATGAAAACTGATTCTCCCCATTGGACTATTGTATGAAACTTTTAAAATGTGATTCAAATGCTTATACTCATTTTATTGATATATTAATTGGAACAAAGCAGAATATTATTGTGGATATACTTTTGAAAGCATTGCCGAAGTAGATGACTCCTTCGAAAGAGGTAACGTCACAGAGTTACTCCTCTCCCCTTTCCTCCACTTTGAATTTATCAAGCGAGGACAATCAGTTTCGTTTTAGCTGTGAGAGAGTTGACATTGGAAACCAAAAAATGTTCTTTATATGCCCATTGTGCATGTACACTCTTGGCAGTTGGACTCAATGTGAGAATTGTACAGTTACTGATGACTATAGTGAAAAGTGTAAATTATGTAATCCTTGTAAATTACATAGAGGCTATGCAGTACAAATTAAAGGATGTAATTCATGTCTTGAAGAGGTGTATGACTCTCACCCTAGAGGGCACCTGTGCTCCAATTGTCACCATGATAAATGTGATCAGTGAGAGAATACTTACCCTGCTATGATTGTAAAGAATCCTAAACGTGATTTTAGTTTATTTCTACGAAATTGGTATCGTCGGGGATTTAAATTATTCTGGGAAGAGGAATCTGGTCTACGATTCAACTGTTGGTGTAACAAGACAATCTGGTTTCTACGTCATCGCTGTGACGACACTGCCTACTATGATTATAAACCAAGTGATTTTTATTTGGCAGTTACCCAATGTGATTCATCACTTGAAAACACTGTATGTGATATTGTTTCAAATAGACAGATTGAAACTCGTGAATTTCATAATATGAATGCTAATAGTATTATTGACTATGCAAAGAGATATGACAAGAGTGAAGTTAAATTGTACTGCAGAATAGGTGACCCTGACTTTGGAGTCAACCAAGATCAATATAAAGTGAATCCAAATGATTTACCAGCGTTAGTGGTTACGACAGGTGCCTAAACATCGATGAAGAAATCTAAAAGTGAACATTTAAAGACATTGTTGTATATATACATTTTATTAATAAACAAATTCACAAAAATTTTTTAAGCACTTTACTCTTAGGGCACTGAAATCAATATTAAATACGCTTGCAAGTATATTTTCCAGTAGAAAGTCATTCAGACGTGGATTGTCACCATAAATGTGGAGAAACTGCTTGTAAGTATATTTACGATATCCGAACGTAAAATATAGTATTGCTGGGAAGCCACATCTTTTAGTCGTTAGATCCTGCACCCTCTTTCGATTTTGAATAATAGTTTTCCCACTGCTCTCAATATAGTTGCAAATGTGAGGCGTGTAGAATGTATAGGGTAGGCCAAGAGGATCAAAAAATTCAATCGTCTTCATTGTTTGAAAGATGCACAGCCAATGACCCGTCAGCACAGTCGATGGACTGCTATTAACAAAAATCAAGGTATTGTTCGCACTTTGAATTTTTCCAAGATAGTCTGAGGGTAGACAATAGGATTTGTACTGGGACATGTAGGGGTCCATATTAAATACATTGATTATTTGACTGGTGTTCATGGCACCAAGTCTAGTAGAACACAGCCTTCAGGAGTGATTTCCCAATAGGTTTCATACTGATCTAGTGAGATAGGTGCCCTACTCTCAGCCAAGGGTTCGGAAAATGTACACTCTAAACGCATAGTCCTCTCACGTACTATATTCATATCCTCTGTCCCAGAAAAATCCAATACAATGATACCATGTGTTTTAGCAAACATATCTTATGTTGTACCGTTTTCAAATAGTTGTAAATCAAGATCTTGGACGTGCTGGATAAGCACGAATACTGTTTTAGATTGTCTGTCAATAGATGGTTTATTGACTGTAACACAATATACTTCGCATACATAAGACGAACGTAACAAAGTCTGGAACCTATTTGGATATCCATTCAATAATACTATAGCCTTAGTAATTTTTATAAATTCCAAAGCCAGTTTCGAGGGAATTTCACCATTGATAAAAGATGAATTGGTGAAGGTGCGTGACCCCATGGTAATATGACGTTGATTTGTGATTGTATGAGGAACAAGTAGTTTAATATTATTTCCATTGGCTCTCAGTTTTTCCACTGCCAAAGCAACAGAACTCATAACCTGCTGTTTGCGTACATGAAGTATTGCTGTGGTAAGGGAGAGACTTAGATTGGGATTGGCAGCAAGTTCTTTTATCAATATGAAATTGGATGGTGCAAGCTTCAATTTTATATCCACTTAAACATTGGGCGGCAGCCATTGGGGTATATTAAATATTTCATGATATATTTTTCCAACTAGATGTAATTCACTAGTTGTAGCATTTTTAAGTGCATCTGTACTATCAGTATTAGTAATATATTCATATCCATTGGAGACGCCTCTCAATTCCTTGTATGACTTGGGTGTCATCAGCATTATTGCATATAGCTTTCATGGTTTGAGAGATTGTTGCTTTTGCTCACTAGCGTGCCATTGATGTAGACGCTAATTTGACAAAATAAATTATGTTGTATACAATTTTCATAGGATATCCCATCGGCTCTAACTGGCACTGTATTATCAGATTTCCGGACTTTCATTTGTAAATCTATAAATGTTGAAGACAAGTCCATAAAGTAGTCTTCATTGGAATAAATTTGAAAGTGGATATTATCGGAGAGGGGTTGTAGTGGATAAAATTTTTCATAGTATCCATGTTTGACACTCAAATCAACATTTTCAGTATTGAATAGATTCAATGAAGTGGTTAATGAAGGTTGAGAATCCTTATACGGTATGTAGGACATCATAAGAGAAGAAATTTAGTTTCGATCTAACAATTCTTTTTCTGGACCTTCTGGTTGCACTTCGTGTCAGCTCTTTCTTTCTTTTCTTCGACAAGAGGGATGATGTCTTTCGTTTCCGTCCTGAGTAGAGACTGATGAGTGATGCATTGTTTTTTGTCCTTTTTAAACCTTTACCATTCTGTTTTAATTTCTCACCAAGGGTTCGCGCACTGGACCTAAGATTTTCCGAAGCACTTTTTTAAAATCCTTGCCAGAGCCCCAATCGTATAGTGTAGAGGATGCAAAATCTGTCGCAGCCGGTACAAGATATTTTCTAGCCAGTGGTAGTGAAGAGCGAAACAGCTTAGCAAACCAACTGCCAAGACCGTAGCTAGACATTGACGAGCGACCCATGTAATAGTCCATTCCATTGCCCTGTTGTCTTGGGCCAAGAGTATTAAAAAAGCGGTCAATATCAGGACAGGTGAATACCACTTTTCTATTAGACATCTTGCTGTTGAACGATGGGACGAAAATGACATGCAATCACAGCAAAACCTTTTGAAATTGCTATGGGATCACCTAATTCAGTTCTTAGTGTTAACTGACAGAGTTCCAAATAGGAAGTGTTTACGGGAATATACTGAAGATGCTTTATATTGTAGTGGTGAATATGCTCTTGATTGGTTTTTTTTTCAAGAACTCGTAGGAGGGGAAAATTTAAATTACCGACCAGAGATTTTCCACAAATGAGGCGTAGAGAAATATACAAGTGTCTGTGGAGAAGGCAGGTGAATAGTCAGCAAAAATGAAATTAGTGTTTCCGGCACTTTTGCCACTGATTATATTGAGCTTAAAGCCAAGAACATCCTTTACGTTATCATTGAGAATAATCTTTTCGCTGGCAATAGGTGAACTAATGTAGATCTTGCCCTCCTCCTTTGAATAGTTGAGATGAAAAGCTCCTTTTTTACGAGTAGAAATTCTTTTATTAATAGAACGACATAAATCATTCATACAGGTGAGTTCCTCGTAGGGTAATTCAATATATGGATAATCCATCCAATTGATTTTTTGAATTTGTTCTTGATCACCTGGTGGTGGCGGCAAATCATAGGGTCTAATTTTTATTTCATATTTACGATCCTTTCTCAGGATGTCATAGGTATTTTTGAGAATACAATCGACAAGAGCCACTTCATACTTTCCGTCAAATTTAATGGTGGGGGAGAGTTTCGTCCAAAAATCACTTGTTTTATTCAGATCATTGTAGAGAGGATCAGAAACATTGGACACGAAGGTCACATAGAAATCATTGGGCATTGTTTATATCTTCAGCACTGACCCAAGAATCAAAATCCGACTTGTATCCTAGCCAGCGAACAAGCAACTGTTTCTTGCCCCTATGAGTGCGTCTCTTTAACATCTTTTCAATTCGATAAATTTCCCTAGTGTTTCTAACTTTTGGCAGTTCATATTCATAAAAGCCGCCAAGAATCTCTTCATCTTTGGTGTCTTGTATTCGATATGTCGTGGGTTCAGTGTCCAGGATTTTGGACACTTTAAAAAGTTCGGTGCTCCATAAATAATTCCCCTTTTCAAAAATATTGGTGGTTCTATTAATTCGAACAGTATCACCAACATTGAATTTCTTCTTCTTTTTCTTCTCATTGCCATTGGAGTATTGCTTTACAAAAGCATCAAATGTATTTTCACTATAATGAACATCCCGAGGGGTAGTGTTTGACAGAGATCGATGAGGTCGATGGTTGTATATTTGCATGATTTTATCTAAATCATGAATAAAAGCAGCTGCATTTTTTAAAGTGCAATATCTCGAAATTAATTGACGAATCTTGTTTATTAATCGTTCAGCTAATGCAGCCTTTATCGGGCTATGACTATGATAAAGTGTTGTATTATATTTCAAAACAACCCTTTGCACAAGGGGATTGACAAATTCACTACCACGATCCGTTTGAATTTTTCTATACGAATCCTGTTCAAGAATAATTTCAATAACTCGAGCAACTTCAACACCTCCCCTTGACTGTAATGGAATGGCTTAGGCATAGCGACTAAATGTACTGATTGTCACTAGAATATATTTTTAGGGTTCATTGTGATGCCGTTGAACTGCGTCTAAAGTTAAAAGATCCATTTGCATTAAATGCAGAAAGAAAAAGGCTTTAGTTTGTCGATATTGTTTGCCACGAAGCCTGTGATTCCGATGTATTGTTTAACTCGGTTCATTCTCTAGATACTCATTTGCATTTTTCAATGTGGTGCCGGAGACAACTTTAGAAAGCGTTTTGGGAGAACTTAAACTTACCGCTTCACCAATATTTTCATAGACACCTTTCAGAACTTCATCCATTTTGAACGCAAACACGTAGTTTAATGTCTACTCCCCTTTTGCACACTGGAAGGTGAATCAATTCGTCTTCCCTTTTGACTAGCAGCCACAGGTGTTGTAAAATCAGTGGTGCTAGTATTTTCAAATATTGAATCTTCTTTTTTTTTAAAAGGTGTTGATGTTGTAGGTGGGCTATACTCTCTTAGTATCTTTAAAATTTGGTTATTGCCAATAAGACTTTCGGGAAAGTTTGATAGACTTAGAAAGGTGTATAGATTATTGTCAACGGATGAGAGCCATTTACGATTCGTCACAATATCACAAATTAAATCAACTAGATTATATTTTTTTCCCCGAATTATAATTCGTTTCCCTGTGCTGTCGACTTGAACTTGATCACCAGTTTCCAACACGAGATAAGATAATACTCTTTTACTCTGTTCTCGATAGGTCAGTGGGGCAATAGGTTTCCAATTTTCAATACAATTAAATTCAATTCCTTTTCCTTTGATTGTGGAGAATCTTGAGGACATGCTTCCGTTTTAGATGGATCGGTGGCGGGTCTCTCACGATAAGGTTTATGTTTTTCCATACGTCGCAATGCATCTTGGGGTAAAATTAGTTTTTTGTCATTTGAAATATTCTTACCACTCATCTTGTTGTTTATATTTTTCTCTACATGTTCGGCAGATGGGAGGAATAGCTGAATTGGAGACAGTCTGTAGGGTTTTGACGTCTAGGAAAAAAGGGGTACAATTCCAAAGCTTATCTATCGTAAGAGTTATTAAAGTCCAACATCTTCCTGAAGGCGCCGTGTCCTTTTTAAATTGTTTCCCACTTTTTTACAAGCCAAGGCACGTACATTGGAGCGATGTTGCTTTGTCTGTTGTCTAACACCTTCTGGCAGTTGAGCATTGCCCTCAGTTAAATTTAAACAAAGTTCAGATATTAGATTAATGAAATCATTGTCGACACCATGTTTGAGTATGGCCTTCCTAAGCAAGGGTTTTGAAGTGCTTAAAACGGAAAATAATAGCCGTTGTTCGTGTAGTTTCTTCAGTGTCATAACGTCAACTAATAGTCTTTTCTAGTGTTCACTGGAAGATATACTGTAATTTCATTGTCGAAAATGTCGGTGACTACACGTAGATCCTCGGGCGTGCTCTGATTAAGATCCAGCAAAATGTAGCCGCAGGGCTTGATAATCGCCTGTTTTTACGCTGATAACATAATTTTTTGGGCGCAATGTTATATTTTTTTACTAAGTTTGATGAGTGAGCTATAATCAACCAAGACTCGATATATAATATAGTTGGCGCAATTCAACGCAAGAGCTCGCATACATTTGCTCTGATGAAACATATTGAGCAGAACCAGGGTTATGGAAATGTGTTCATGATGAGATCGGACAGTGAACAGTTGTAGCATTTCCTGTGAGAACTGTTCAATGGATTCAGCCAAATAATCAATAATCAGCCATGAGTTCGGTTCAACGCAATTGAAAACATCAAGTCCTCGTATGAAGTGTTTTGATATGGTAGTGGTAATAGCATTCATTTCGCGGCAGGACTCTTTTAAAATTATCTAGCAAATGTAGATTTTTTTCGGCTTTTCCGAAAACATTTTATTTTAATTTCAATAGATCTCGTTAAACAATTTTGTATTATTAGACCTTGAGAGTACAAACAAAAGCGACCTGAATGTTTTTTTAAATTGATTCATCCTGTTGATCACAATTTGGGTATGACTAACTTTAAACCCTACCCTTAAGGTGAATAAGCAGTAAATTCCACAGTGTTTTATCTAGTCAAGAACAACAAAAAAACAATATTTTCTCTTAACATTTATTACGACAATATGAAGACAAATATTTTTTCAAAACGAACATTTAAAAAACATGTTCAACAAGAACTCGACAAAATTTCATGTCCAATTTGTAAACTATTTGTTCAACATGAACTGCATTGAAAACTTTATGTCCATCAATAACACTTTTCTGTACAACACTTTTGTCCATCTGCACCACTTATTGTCTTTAAACAGTTTTTTGTACATCAACACTTTTCTATACAACAACAAAATACACTTGGAACATGAACTAGCACAGTTGAACATTACAGTGAATTTAAAGGTAGGGCCCCCACTCCCCAGGAGTGGCCGCGGGAAGGGCCCCCCCCACCCCCGGGAGCCGGCCGTGGGAAGGGTCCCCCACCCCCCGGGAGCCGCGATGGAAAAATAATAGTTGTCGTCACTGCTATAGGTTAGTGGTTGGGTTAGTTGGGTCAGTGGTGGTGGTTAGTTGGTTAGTTAGGTTAGTTTATATCCAGACCAAGTTGATTACGATAGTCTATGCATTCAGCTCGGTCTGTAATACGATAATGATTATGGAGCAGGACACTTACACCATTCTCAAGGACACGAACTTTGTCAGATATACTCGAAAGTGCATTTTTTTTCCACTATTACTGTGTAATTTATATGATATAGAAAGCAACTTGCAAGCACTTGTGCTCTCAGCTCTATGTTACTTTCTAAACAGTCTCTATACACGATCAAGTCAAAATAACTCTTTACAAAGTGTGTAGGCACCCCTTTACACGCCTTCTTTTCATCCCCACAATGTGTTTCAACCCAATAAACTTTGGGTCCCGGGAACACCCCCTGGATATCAGATCAGTCCCCGTCTCTGATTTCAACATTGATAGTTGGTTGGGGGCTTGACGTTTCACCAACTCGGGATAGAGGGATGGATTCCAGTTGGTGAAATCCATCCGTGAGCTGATGTGTTCCCCCTTTTCTAGATCACCCAATAAATCCTCAGTCCCATTTATCTTTAACAGCAGAGAATCTGTATCCCCATAGTAAACTTGAACCTCCCCCTCCCGTGGCCATTGCACCTTGCACACATTGTAAAAGAACGACAACATGAGCTTTTTTGAAATTTCTAGTACTGAACTACCGCCTGCTATATTCTTGTTCAGTACCACATTTCGCTTTCGCCTGTGCAGAAGAACCATGCTAGCCTCTATGCTCGTGAATGATGTAAAATTGGGATCGGCAATAATTCTCGCACACTCTAGAGGGTCAGTCACGACGTCGCAGCGAGATCTGTTACGTACGCTTTCACACATTTTGCCAAACGCTGAATTTAGAATGAGTTTGTACAATTCCTTCTCGACCTTGGAGTTTTGACTAGAGCGTTTATCAAAAAAGGTGTCAATAAACATCTTTCAGTCATATCACTTATTGAACTGTAGGACCCAGTGCGTGTTGGTCATTATGAAGTCGTAGCTCACCATTAAACGTGAAATCACATGAGAAAATATGGTCTTCACTTGAGGGCCCAATTAAGCAATCAGCTTTTGCTGGGAGGGAGTCCAGTACATCCCCATATCCTCAACCAATGATCGATTGTAGGGGCTCAACGAGTCCCTGGTCACTGGTCGATTGATACAGGGAAAAACAAAATCTTTGACTGAGTCGTGAAGCGCCAGCGGAATGTGACCATCAATTTCAAAGAACCATCCTTGTGGCCCATTGTCCTTGACGGTGTTAATGTCGGGGAACTCACAAGGATTCTCAAGCCATTGATAGTTCCCACATGGCAAAGAGTAGTGGGACATTGCCGAGGGGTACAATGAGTTCATGTCCAAGAACACTGCATTTGACTTTACACCGGTGCGTTGTCCGCTCAGATCGGTTGATAAGACGTGGTCCCCGTGAAAAACATACCCTCCCCGCATTGAACGTTCTACAAAAAGGTGTTGATCTACATCTGTGATTAGGCCTATTTCCTCCCTACTAATTTTTAAAATTAAATCCATCACTAAATGGGGTGTAGAAAAATAATATCCTATATCTAACCCGAACTCTGAATAGATTTGGTCTGTATTCTTACAGACTATATCCAACATAGGTAAAACGTACCTGGTTATTCACAGTGTACAATACGCTCACCGATTCTTACACTTCCCCTTAACCCGCACCATCTTCGCAACCTCATATTCCTTAGATTTCCATTTCCTATTGGCCAGTGACTTGTGAAAATATTCACTTGAAGGTCGTTTCAAATCATTTCAGCGAATGCTAGAACAGTAATAATCATATGCGTATACCCCTTTGCTGGTTAATAGGTCATACATTTCACTGTCTGGAAAACACTGTTTAAGCAAGGAAAAGCTATCAAAATTGTCGCTTTTCTGCACTTGAATCAATTGACTCAATGCCTAGGAGAAAAAACTAAAAGAATCTAAAAACCTGATTTTATTCCAGCACGTATGCCCATTATCCACTACCTGCCATTTCAGTTCGAGAAGCAATAGCTTCTCGGCCGATTTGGGAATAATGTTATAGGTAAATGAATTATTTACCCATGGACTATCTACTCCCCCTCCCTCTCTGTGCATACGTTTCAGTGCCGGTAAAATAAATTTTAAGTCATAATTAGAGTTGTGAATAAAAACAGGGATAAAAAACTGTTGGCTAACATTTAAATTACACGATTGATGCGCTACCCCCTAAAATTACTACCCCCCGTTGATATTTCCTGCCCAATATGATCATGGTCTCTGACTTTACCCCTCCCCCTCTTTTCCCTTTAGTCCCCTTATCCTCCTCTACAAACTCCCCCTTTAAAACCCAACATATTTTTTGATTTTTAATTGCGAGACGATCCTCTGCAGACAGCACCATTGGATAATGCGTATTTCTCAAACGAGAAATAGCGCCATTAGCCGTGCCAATTAGTTTAGTCAGTGCCTTGACCATGCTTTCGTTCTCATCCAATGTCTCAACTATTTCTAACAACCGGTTGGTGTTAGAACTGTCTCTTTGCACATGGGCATAGGACACTGCAATAGCCTGGTGTTCTTTGATTCGGTTTGGATATTGGGGATCGTTCACCTCCACCAGCTTAGCTTCACAGTCCAAAGATATTTTGTTGCACTGGAGAAGGGTGTTTTGGAAATTTTTAAAGCGTAGAATGGCCCTATCCCCTGAAACCGTTTCCACTGTCTGATATCCATGCCGTCTACAGTGTCTCATATGATTTCGCAACTTTAATTCAGTCCAAAATCTAGAGAGGCATGTTGGACAGTAGAAACATACCCCCTTATGCTTACCCCCCCCCAGACCTCTAATACTGTCAGTGATAGGGTTAAAAGGCCTGAGTGCGGTCGGGTGACTAGGCGGTGTAGACAGCAACCCAACCCAATATTTGGTCAAAGTAGTTGACGGATCCAGTACTGGGATGACAACCCCATATTTCTTTGAGCGAATCTCAACTCCAATTTTGGTTTCGGATTGTACCACATTAACTTTAATATTTAAATAGGCATGGGCCCTTTAAAAAATGTATATGTATCGTAGTGTTGCTGACTATTTTCCTTCTAAGCACGAAAAATCTACAACTGGGAAATTGGACCCGTCCTTCCCATGTAGGGCCCAGTGACCTAAATTCGTCTTAGTAGCGTCACGTGCTAGAGACTCGTATGCTGATATGAGGAAAGCATACATGAAACACTTTTGATCTGTTTCAAAACAAATCTTCTGGACACCTTTACAACCTACTAGATCTGGATTATAATTTAAAACTGTACCCGTGCCCCAATGCCCCCCTTCTTAAAATAAAATTTTTCTTAAATTTGCATATATTTACGCTTAATTTTCAATAAATAAGACTACAGACCCGCTTGCATTCTTGTCATAGTTTTCGAGATGCGCAATAATTTGTCCCACCCACTCACTAAAAACTTCCTCAAAATTCTCAAAATTTGTATAAATTACGCGCATCTCGGAATGTATATAATGATAATAAATTTCGCTTTTCCCCTCATTCAAATAAAACACCTTTAAAACAATAGAAACCTTAATTGAATCCCTACCCCCCCCCCACAACTGAATTTGCTTCTCCAGTAGTGCACGAATTTTATCTACATAGGCATGCACAATTTCTACAGGATCAAAAACAAAATTTCCCCCCATAAGTGAATTAAAAGGATCCCCAAACGTCGTGGTGAAAACAACTATATTATTTAAAATTGTATTGGACAATAGAAAATCGGAAAAAGTTGTACCCCTCCCCCCAAGTTGTTCAACAATATTTGGGCTATGCTCCACTTCAGTTGTTTGAAGTGAGTAATCAGTGGGAGGAGGGTTCCCTGTAAAATCCTCTAAGATGTTTAGGGTATTTTGAGTCCTGTCCCCCTGCCTAACTCTACTAGGTTCTGTATTGAAATAATTATATAGACACTTATCAATATTAGGTGGTACTTCAATGAAAATAATAACACCATGCAATTCGTTGATAGCTGAATCGTCTTGAATGTCATGAAACTCCATTGCCTCTTCAATGTGTTCCTCTTCTTCTTCACTCGATGGCGAGTAAGGGACCAATGCTCCAACCTATAAATGAAAAATAGCTTATTTTCAATGTGTTATCTCTACTGTTAAAATTCGGATTATTATTGTTTAATAGCATTTGGTTAATTCAACTGAAAGTTCCAACTTAAGATAATCTAAGATATGACATAGAAGGCACCAATTTGTTCGTTTATTTTCAAATCATCCATGTTTTTTTTGTTTTGTTTTTTTGTTGGTTTTTTTCGCCAGGAAAGCGGCGCATCCTGTGGCGCTTTCCTGGCCCGTGGCGCATCCTTGCGGCGCACCCTTGCGGCGCTTTTCGGCCCCGCGTCGCACCCCGCAGCGCTTCCCACACCTCTCCCCGACCCCCCCCCTTTACATAATGCCCGTCAAAAGTTGAAATATTTCTTTCTAATTCCATACAGATTCAGTGAACTTATGAGTTTAATTATGGAGGTTAGATGAACGAGTTTGAACTCTAGACGAGGAAAATGTCGAGAACCGTTAACTCGCTTTCCCCTCACTAAAATCTTGGCACGATAGAAATATTCAGTGTAAATTAGGACGCTGATATGTGACAGATAGAATAATCTCTCTCTTAAAACTATGTGAAGAATAGCATTCACAGAGTTTCAAAGGCGGTGAGCATTAGCAGTAATTGACTGCAATTTTTAAGTGACCAAAAATATTCGAGGGCAACTATGCCCCCCCCCTTTTCAGCAATGTCATAAATAGCGAATATTATTTTTGGGAATATAACTTGTTTCGCTCTTACATAGAATTCCAATTTCCTAATTTGCAGACAATTTCGCTATTTTCAGACAAAGATAGAATTACGTGAAAGCATTGAAAGCCTAGACTTGGCGGCCTAACCACTAATGATAGAACAAGACTGGAAAAGGGGTGAAACAGATCTATTTATATGCTTGAGCGGAGCTTTAAGCCAAAGATTAAAACAAGATAATATTCAATTGTGAACGGAATAGCATTTTGAGTTTCATAGCGGTGATTATTAATAGAAATTACCTAAAAATATTCGCTTATGAGATATCGAAGCGATAGCAAAGATTAGAAAAAAGAGTGGTTTCATTGTAAAAAATTACATTTAGATATGTAATAGTGGGGGTGAGGGGTTAATATCTCGCTGAGATAAGTTTATAATGGGTTGAAAAATAGTGAAAAAGAAAAAACATTGGAAGAAATAGATATGTAGGAAAAAATGCTCACATTTGCATAAACCGTTTGGGCTTGGGTGCCCGAAGGTCCAGGTAGTGCATGCTGGAGGGTAACCTCCTGACCTAGCGTTGATGGGGTATCTATTAGAGGTCCAAGGAGGGCGGATGTGCAAGCGATGTCATTAATTTCTGGTGCAGATTGGACTGCGACTTGTACAGGACCTGTTTCTTGTGCAGTCGAGCCAAGGGCTGGCACAGATGGCTGCACTTGACGAGGTGGCAGCGTGGAGCTGGGGGGTTTCGGCCAGTGGCCATATTGAACAGCTGTTGCTCGTACAGGGGCTTGCATAGATGCGGTATCGATGTCGCTGGCTTGTATAGTGGGGTTCTCAACCCTTGTGGCCCACTGTCTTTTCGGTTTTTGACCGGACTGCATTGGGGCTGGCACTGATCGGGCTGTCTCGTCATCTCTCGCTTTCTTACTAGGAGGAGGCGTGCATTCTTCGCTATTTGCAGTACCCCTAGCTCTCTTTACAGCTGGAGGGGCAACAAATTCTTCATAATTCGCCTTAAAAAGAAGAGAAAAAAGTTAGTATCAAAATAATTTCCCCCTTTTTTACAGAAAGAAAGTTAGTATCTACTTCTACAGAATTTATTGTCAGACATAATTTGTCTAGAAAAGCATTTATCTCAAAGAAGCCCCCTCCTCCACCCTTTTTCAGCAAAGCAAAAAGTAAAAATTTAGCGAGAGGCTTAGAAATCAAATGTTTTTATTAGACAACTTGTAAGAAAATAAATCATGACAATGAGTAGTCTATAGGCTTTAAATTAGATTGTTAACCCAGTGGCCTATAGGCCTAAATTTTGCAAACATAGGTTAAAATGCTATTCAATTTACACGTAATATAAGCTTCATGCAACTCCTAACAGACTTTTCTTTCTAGCCTTGCACAGTTTGTTTTCATTTTACAACGAAGCTGTTAGAAGCGATGGCATTGCCCCCTCCCCCCTTTTACATACTGTCCTAAATATATTGTTAGACCTTAATTTGAAAATAATCTGTTTCCCTTCTCCAAAATATAGCATTACGTCTGTGCTTAATTATTGCATCATAGTGTTTTAATTTTGACGGACGAACAGTTCCTTTGACTTTGGTCGCTGCGTTCGTAAACACAGAGGGAAAAGGGGTGATAGCTAATTTTAACCTCGCACTGGAGATTGTGTCAAAACAGAGCGGCATTTTCATTAAAAATTGACAGAAGTCAGTAGTCACTTTAAATCACATTAGAGAAGGGCTAAAATTTAATGAAAATATTATTATTTCCATTTGCGAGAATTTGATTGTAAAACAGTGGGGGGGGGGGGTTAGGTTTCGAGGGTAAAAAGAATGTATTTACGTTTTCCATCGAGTATAAAGATTGTCCATCGAGTATAAAGATTGTAAAGTGATGTTTGTATTGTATGGGGGGGGGATTTACCTGAATATACTGGAGGGCAACCACGGAAAACAATTTTATTTGAAAATAAAAATGTACTTACATTGCAAATTGAAGTTGACATGGCTTCTAATTTCTCAAATTTATCTATTGTTGTTTCAATTGTGTCACAATACTTTCTGATAATTTAATCACATTGCATGTCCGTTATATACAAAATCTCAAGGGCGAATTGTTATGTAACGGGGAAATCATATCTAATAAGCCCTCTGATTGGCTGAGAAAGGATATGTAAACGACTCGCTGATTGGCTGAGAAGAAAACACGTGATCTAACTGTTTCCGGGAAACTCAAACATTCGCGTCGAGCAACAACATGAAGGAAGTGTCATTGACCTGTCCCAATTAGACTCAATAATCCATGAAAGTGGGAAAGTTCCTGTTTTTCCATTCTCACTGACAAAAACCATAAATTACTGTTGACATCCATGAAAAACATCAAATAAATCGACCAACACACATAACCATCCATGAAACATCCATAAATGTGACAAAATTCCTGTTTTTTCATTCTCACTGACAAAAACCATAAGCCACGTGGGTCTATGCCCAAATATGGTGCCCGTCCGGACCTCCTGAGGCATCTCTACTTAGGCAGCACCACTCTATCATAGCTAGAAATATAATTGAAACATTTAAAGAAGCTAATTCGGTTCAAAATCAAAAGTTCTACTGTCCTTTCTAAGAGTAAAAACAGATTGGAGGGCAATCAGCCCGCCTCTCAAGCCGATTTATTTCCCAAACACATCCAGTCAAAATTTTGAGAGAACTATTTTGCTCAGCATAATAGACCGATACAGTAACTATGCCGATAGAGATATTGGGTATGTCAACCCCCACAAATATACAATTGGCCCTTTATGCTACATAACTAAAGGTTACTTTAAAACTAAATCAAAAAAACGTTGTGTTTGCGGTTGCCAATAAGACACTTCAGCAGTGTATCGAGAACAACTGGGGGTATTAAGTTGACGCTTTTGGGGCTACTACTGTTGCCACCTACGCTCTTACAATTTAAACAAATAAATAGAGTGTAAGAGTATCCAGGTTGTCAGAGAGCATAGATAGAATCTTTTGGGGATCATATTAAGTTTTATTTTTTCAGTTCAACTTGAGGAGGACTAAAATTCAATTAAACAATACTATTTGTGTCAGAATTAAAAATTGTTGAAAAAGTTTCTCCCAGCATACAACTAGCAAGCCAAAACTATGGATTCTTATAAAAAAAAAAGCTATAATTTTTTTATGAAAATGACTATGTCAATAAAAAATGAACAGAATTTAAAAAAGCAAAAATTAGCATTACTAGGGCTGACAACCCCCATGCCTTCTCAAAGCCGGAACATAATTTAGGCTTTACTAAAAAAAAAGAAAAAAAATGACCGTGGATTGTCAGTTTAATATAGCTATACTGATATTTCTTTCTTAAAGTCTAAAATTGTTTGTATTTATTTAAGTAAAAAAGTGAAAACATTTAATCGCATTTTGTTTTCCGTAAAGCCCAAATTATGTACTGGTCTTGAGAAGGCATGGGGGTTGTCAGCCCTACTAATATTGTTTTGCTCGTTTCAAGTTTGACTCAGCTATTTATTCTAATTTCTGTTCGTTTTGAGTTTCATTCATTTATTGATAGTGATTTGTGGTAGTCTTACGCTTGGACGATTACTTGACTTCATCTCTGCCCATTTTTGGCTTAATGGAGCTTCTAAACTTATTTTGGGGAAAATGTTTTTTAAAGTATACCAAATATAAGGTCGCGTCATTCCTCCAGGAGGGGGGCTGGAGCCCAGCCCCTCCCCCCCCTTATGGGCGCCCATGGTATATAATGACCTACAAGACATTTTTTAGCAGAGATAAAAAAAACTACAATGACAAATACAGACATGTGGAGTGATAGCTGGTTCGACTTTGATCCATTATATCATAGTAGCTAACCAAATGGCCCATTATTCATGTTTCGTCTCTTCTAGATCGTTATAGATTCTTATAGAGGATTTCCGATGGAAAATAACAATAAAATATATTCACTGCTAATTGATTTGATTTCGAATTATTGCATCTTAGTTTTTAACCAGATTGACATTTATTCATGTTTCCAGAAATCTTTTGATATATTTTTTTGTCTGCTCAAATAAGCACTTACGCTGAATCTTGTTTCGGGGGAAGGGGGCGAGCAGAATTTCAAAAAAAGATTAAGAATAGCTATGTCCTACGGAAATATAAAAGAAATTATAGAAATAATTGTAAAAATCTCACGTACAAAAAGATCGCGTACTATGCTATGCCTGTCGACAAATTTAGCTTTTTATGCTTTTAGGAGAGTTAATAAACCCCCCCCAATTCACCTGTTTGCTCAGGTGGCCCCGTTCTCAGTAGCACGTAATGTTTCGTAACGGTTCAACAAACGTATTTTCAATAATATGAAACAAAACTGTTTCAATAAACCACAAACAGAAAATGATTAACTTGTTAAAATGAGAGCAATTGTACTTTTGTCAGGAGTTTATCCAGAACCTTTGAATCTGTATCCTGGTGCTGCTAAAAGATAATTTACTCGTAAAAAAATATGATAGCACGGCTGCTACTACTGTCAGCTTATTGCAGAATTAAGCCTTCTAAGGCCAACACAACTGTATACAAGGATATATGTGGGGGAGGGAGGCTCAGAGCCTATACTAAATAAGACAAGAATTGGCAACATGAAAAATTATTTCTATTTAATTTCCCTTAATGCGGCTTGAAAACATAAATTTTTCCTAATAAAAAAGTATTACTTTACATTAAATTACATTACGATTATCAGGTATAATTAAATTGAATTCACATTAGATATATAATGTACAAAACAGATTTTTTTATGGTGTGTATGTAAAAGCATATCAGCCGTTTGCAAACTAGATGTAATTAAAAAAAAAAAACAGAGTACACTAATATAGATTCACATAAAAAAAAAGAAGAAAGACACACCTGCCAATAAAAGGATACAATTAAACGAATAAAGAACTATTTTTGGAGCACTTGAAGGTATAACAGCTACTTTAACTTGTTATCCCTACGAAAAACTCAACGTACGCCTTTGAAGGGGAGCCATATTTTTTTCGGCGTCCCACCTAAAGGACTTATCTAATATTAGTAGTATGTTACCTTATACTTTGCGTCCTTTATGTTCATCCTGTTTTATTTGCGGCCTTTACATTCCCTGGCACCTTTCCACCAGACTAGTTATTGCTACTGTTGTCAATTGGATATGGAATTATATAAAACCTACCAGACAAGTTTCCGGGCCAACCAGACATGTTTCTGGGCCAAGCAGACAAGTTTCTGGGTCAACTATAACTTTTTGGGCCTTTACGTTCCATGGCACCTTTCCAGAGCATGTACCTATGGCTTTGGGGCCTTTAAGTTCCTTCCTGCTATAGCAAGGCTGGTTTGGTGGGTATAATCTGGTTTGGTGGGTGTAGTCTGGTTTGGTGGGTATAGTCTGGTTTAGTTTTTCAAAGAGAGTGAGTATTTAACATTTTTGCAAAAAGGGATAAGGAATTCGCAAATTGGACACTATGAACGATATTAATTAATGTTTTGAATAATAGGAGTGTGAATGATTCTAATTAGTGATTGTATGAAGGTGGGGAAAAAAAGGATTAAACTGATTAACAGTTAATGTAACCCCGAAGGGGTTGTTGACTCAGGTAATTTGTTATAAATTTGAAACAACATCAGTCTATGAAAATGACTAATAACGATTGAATGACATTGTGAGTTGACCTAGCCTTACCTCTCCGATGTGTCAATTTTGGAGGGAAAATCAAAAATACTCAGAATCAAAAATAAATGGGATCTGCCTCAAGGGCAAGGCTCAGAGGCCCTTCATTCCCCCATTTCTGAGGGCAGAGGAGGGGGGAGGGGGAGGGTCAATTTTGGAGGGAAAACCAAAAATACTCAGAATCGAAAATAAACGGGATCTGCCTCAAGGGCAAGGCTCAGAGGCCCTTCCTTCCCCCCTTTCTGAAGGCAGGGGAGGGGGGAGGGTCAATTTTGGAGGAAATACCAAAAATGCTCAGAATCGAAAATAAAGGGGATCTGCCTCAAGGCCAAGGCTCAGAGGCCCTTCGTTCCCCAATTTCTGAGGGCAGGGGGGGGGGAGGCTCAATTTTGGATGCAAAACCAAAAATTCACAGAATCGAAACTACAGGGGATTGGCCTGAAGGGCAAATCTCAGAGGCCGCTCCGTCCTCAATGTCTGAGGACAGGGGAGAGGGGGTGTCAATTTTGGAGGGACAAACAAAAATACTCAGAATCGAAAATAAACGGGATCTGCCTCAAGGGGAAGGCTCAGAGCCCCTTCGTTCACCCATTTCTGAGGGCAGGGAAGGGGGGAGGGTCAATTTTGGAAGGGAAAACCAAAAATACTCAGAAAGTTCATTTTGAATTTCCTTCATTGAAATGCAAGAGTTGGAATATTTCAGTAGTGTTTTGTTGTGCTTTACCTTGTCATAGTTACATTCTCTTGATTTTTCAAAGTTCATTTTGAATTTCTTTCGTTGAAATGCGAGAGTTGGAATATTTCAGTAGTGTATTGTTGTGCTTTACCTTGTCACAGATACATTCTCATGATTTTTCAAGGTTCATTTTGAATTTCTGTCGTTAAATGCAAGAGTTGGAATATTTCAGTAGTGACTTGTTGTGCTTTAACTTGTCACAGTTACATTCTCTTGATTTTTCGAAGTTCATTTTGAATTACTGTCGTAAAATGCAAGAGTTGGAATATTTCAGTAGTGAAGTGTTGTGCTTTACCTTGTCACAGTTACATTCTCTTGATTTTTCGAAGATTATTTTGAATTTCTTTCGTAAAATGCAAGAGTTGGAATATTACAGTAGTGTTTTGCTGTGCTTTACCTTGTCACAGTTACATTCTGTTGATTTTCATAGTTCATTTTGAATTTCTTTCATTGAAATGCAAGAGTTGGAATATTTCAGTAGTGTTTTGTTGTGCTTTACCTTGTCACAGTTACATTCTCTTAATTTTTCAAAGTTCATTTTGAATTTCTTTCGCGAAGTGCAAGATTTGGAATATTTCAGTAGTGTCTTGTCGTGGTTCACCTTGTCACAGATACATTCTCATGATTTTTCAAAGTTCATTTTGAATTTCTGTCGTGAATTGCAAGAGTTTGAATATTTCAGTAGTGACTTGTTGTGCTTTACCTTGTCACAGTTACATTCTGTTGATTTTTCGAAGTTCATTTTCAATTTCTGTCGTGAAATGCAATAGTTGGAATATTTCAATATTGTATTGTTTTGCTTTAACGTGTCACTGTTACATTCTATTGATTTTCATAGATCATTTTGAATTTCTTTCATTGAAATGCAAGAGTTGGAATATT
Organism: Artemia sp. Qi Xiang Cuo; assembly: GCF_049724085.1. NCBI lineage: Eukaryota > Metazoa > Arthropoda > Branchiopoda > Anostraca > Artemiidae > Artemia > Artemia sp. Qi Xiang Cuo. Next base: position 16,133,872 of record NC_142808.1, on the reverse strand, counting down.
TCAGTAGTGTTTTGTTGTGCTTTACCTTGTCACAGTTACATTCTCTTAATTTTTCTATGTTCATTTTGAATTTCTTTCGTGAAATGCAAGAATTGGAATATTTCAGTAGTGTCTTGTCGTGGTATACCTTGTCACAGCTACATTCTCATGATTTTTCAAGATTCATTTTGAATTTCTGTCGGGAAATGCAAGAGTTGGAATATTTCAGTAGTGAATTGGTGTGCTTTACCCTGTCACAGTTACATTCTCTTGATTTTTCGAAGTTCATTTCGAATTTCTGTCGTAAAATGCAAGAGTTGGAATATTTCAGTAGTGACTTGTTGTGCTTTACCTTGTCACAGTTACATTCTCTTGATTTTTCAAAGTTCATTTTGAATTTCTTTCGTAAAATGCAAGAGTTGGAATATTTCAGTATTGTTTTGTTGTGCTTTACCTTGTCACAGTTACATTCTGTTGATTTTCATAGTTCACTTTGTATTTCTTTCATTGAAATGCAAGAGTTGGAATATTTCAGTAGTGTCTTGTTGTGCTTTACCTTGTCACAGTTACATTCTCTTAATTTTTCAAAGTTCATTTTGAATTTCTTTCGCGAAGTGCAAGAATTGGAATATTTCAGTAGTGTCTTGTCGTGGTGTACCTTGTCACAGCTACATTCTCATGATTTTTCAAAGTTCATTTTGGATTTCTTTCGTTGAAATGCAAGAGTTGGAATATTTCAGTAGTGACTTGTTGTGCTTTACCTTGTCACAGTTACATTCTCTTGATTTTTTGAAGTTACTATTTATTTTCTTTCTTGAAATGCAAGAATTGGAATATTTCAGTAGTGTTTTGTTGTGAATTACCTTGTCACAGTTAAATTCTGTTGATTTTCATAGCTCATTTTGGATTTCTTTCATTGAAATGCAAGAGTTGGAATATTTAATTAGTGACTTGTTGTGCTTTACCTTGTCACAGTTACATTCTCATGACTTTTCGAAGTTCATTTTGAATTTCTGTCGTGAAATGCAAGAGTTGGAATATTTAAGTAGTGTTTTGTTGTGCTTTACCTTCTCACAGTTACATTCTGTTGATTTTCATAGTTCATTTTGAATTTCTTTCATTGAAATGCAAGAGTTGGAATATTTCAGTAGTGTTTTGTTGTGCTTTACCTTATCACAGTTACATTCTCTTAATTTTTCAAATTTCATTTTGAATATCTGTCGTGAAATGCAAGAGTTGGAATATTTCAGTAGTGACTTGTTGTGCTTTACCTTGTCACAGTTACATTCTCTTGATTTTTCAAAGTTCATTTTGAATTTCTGTCATGAAATGCAAGAGTTGGATTCTGGTTCAAATCTGAAACTTTAGTCGTTTTTTGGATCTAAAAATAAAACTATTTCTATAAAATCTGAGCTAAAAAAGGGTTTTTGACCGTAAACTCTAGTTTTGTTTGTAAGAAAATTATGGAAAATACAATTCATTGGCTCAGAGGTGAAAATTAAGTCCAGTTATGGATCGAAAAATAAACAATCTCTATAAAATCTGAGCTAATAGAGTTTTTTGCAGTAAACTCTAGTTTTTTTGTACGAAAATTATGGAAAATACAATTCTCTGGTGCAAATCTGAAACTTTAGTCTATTTTTGGATCGAAAAATAAAACTATTTCTATAAAATCCGAGCTAAAAAGGGTTTTTGACCGTAAACTCTAGTTTTTGTATGAAAATTATGGAAAATACAAATCTCTGGTTCAAATCTGAAACTTAAGTTTATTTTGTAGATCGAAAAATAAAACTATTTCCGTAAAATCTGAGCTAAAAAATGGTTTTTGACCGTAAACTCTAGTTTTTTGTAAGAAAATTATGGAAAATACAATTCTCTGGTTGAAATCTGAAACTTAAGTCTATTTTTGGATCGAAAAATAAAACCATTTCTATAAAATCTGAGTGAAAAGGGTTTTTGACCATAAACTCTAGTTTTTTGTAAGAAAATTATGGAAAATACAATTCATTGGCTCATAGGTGAAAATCAAGTCCAGTTATGGATCGAAAAATAAAGTATTTCTGTAAAATCTGAGCTAATAAGGGTTTTTTGCCGTAAACTCTAGTTTCTTATAAGAAAATTATGGAAAATACAACTCCCTGGTTCAAATATGAACCTTAAGTCTATTTTTGGATCGAAAAATAAAACTCTTACTGTAAAATTTGAGCTAATGGGGGTTTGGGACCGTGAACTTTATTTTTTTGAAAGGAAACTATTGAAACTACAATTCTCTAGTTCAAATGTTAACCTTAACTCCAGTTTTGGATACTCATAATGATGAGGACTAATGATTCTAATTAAATATTTCTTCCATAAGAACAGACTATTTTTTTTTTAAATTTGAAATTATTCAACTTTATTTATTTTTTATCTTTTTTTTGTACGTATCTTAAAATTATAAAATATGCCTACGGCTCTAACAATTGTACTCTATTATTGGTCAGAGATACGATGTGGCTTTCCCATTGGTATTCTATGATCCAGTTATTGACACTACCTAGACTATTGCATGTATTAAATCAGTATTTTTTACGCAGTGGAACGATAAACACATAAGTCATATCTTTAAAAAAAAAGTGAAGATGGAGCATTTTAATAAAGTGTGTCATGACAGTAAGGAATTAAATTTCTTTGGAATACCGAAAAAGTTCAGCTCTTATCTTGGTGGATATGTGAGATTGAGATCTCCAGAGATGATTGCACTCAAAGACAATGCCAACATAAAAATAATTGTTGATGATAGAGGACATCTCTTTGCTACTGTTGCAGGTAACACATTACCTACTGACAAATCCAATCGTCAGCTTTTGGGTATTAGCATTCTATGGAAGGTCAAAAAAAGAAAGACCTGCTCCTCTACTAATATAAGAAACCATATCTTGTCTACGTGCCGAAACTGTTACCTGTGTAAAAATAATGTGATAATAGACAGTGAAATTGCCAGAAAAAATAAAAAGGGCATTGGCGGAAAATATCACTATGGAATATAAAGATGAATCGATGAAAAACAAAGCACCAGCAAACGTTACTGCCATTGATCAAACAGTCAATGAACCAAATAATACCAAAGACGAAAAGCATATTGAGCCTGTTGATGCAGTGTGGCCAGATCGTGAACAAAAAAATAAGCCGCAGCCTTTGAAAAACACGCCAAAAATAAGCCAGACAATTTTTTGCCCAAAATTTAACTTTACTTTTAATGGTGTTCAAGTTTTGACGGCCGTTTTATAGAAATATTGAAAAAAACTACGTTTTCTAAAGAGTTAAAGAGGCTGAGTTACAAGGTCGAACCTTAAAACGTACAGGGATTACGAGGACAGAGTTGGGGCTGCCGCCCCCAAACCCCCCGCTTTCGCAGCCTTTAAATATAAAAAAAATTCTTTAAACTGAAAGTAAGGAGCGACATTAAAACCTAAAACGAACATAAATTATTCCGTATATGAAAGGGGCTGTGCCCTCCTCAAGCCTCGCTCTTTACGCTAAAGTTTTTATTGTTTAAAAAAAAGAGTTGTGAGAAAGTCAAACTTTAGCGTAAAGAGTGAGGCATTGAGGAGGGCACGGCCCTTTTCATATACTGAATAGTTTCTGTTCGTTTTAAGTTCGATTAACTCTTTAGAAAACGTAGTTTTTTTCAAATAATTTCTGCACGTTTTTGTACAGTTTATTACTTATCAAGATAAAGTCGGAAGAGGATGAAATTTTGCAAGTTTCTTAGTTTGAGCTTGGGCTACAAAATGCAATTACCGCCGTCTCTCTGCGACCTCTAGGACCTGAAATCGCTTAACATTGTGGTGGGTCGCCTCTTTATAGAGGCACAAGTGTGCCTCCTTGACTCACCAGTATTCAGGTCCTTTGATCCTAATGGCATTATCGACCTTTCAGGTTGTTCCCTGGTTTGCGGAAGTTCAGTTACAGTGTAGAGATTATTTTGAGGCTTCATTTAGTAGAATTGCGATAAACCGCTACCCCATGTGGAACTCTAGAGACTTTACAGAAATTCCCGCGCGCTATGTTCAGAAAATGCTCGACCGTGCTTACTTTCCTGTCCAAAAGTTCGGGGAAATTATTGAAGAGGACGCCCACCGGTTTGATTTCTCCTGTGTAATTTCGAGCACTGTCCGTGTGTGCGCTGCAATTTCTGTATCCCATAATTTCACGGAATCGGACCTCTAATTACTATTATGATACTCTGTGACCCAATGCGTTTTAATGTCAACATTTTGATTCAGTCAGAGGTTCTTTTCGGCGCAATAGAGTTATAGCCAGAACAAATTCTTAAAATTGTGTCCCAGCCCTTATGTATTGGTTGGACATTTTGGTGCATTACTTAATAACGACCGTAGCCCGCAGACAAAAACAAAAAAGATCATTATTTCATTTGTTTATTATCACATAGATACACAAACAAAAATCAGATCATTGGATATTATCACATATAGATTCATAATATTATGTAAATCACTTTTTGTAAAGTCAAAGCTTTGGATTAAATTCCTTTTCCCAATGCTAAATGCGATTCTAAAACGCCCTTAAAGGGCTACGAAAGGTACACAAGGACCACAATCGTAGTTTTGTCTTTATCACAAGTCCATTCCAGGGTCATAATTGGCTATCACGAACCACAATACGTCCCTGGGACCCAGAACAAATAAGACTGAGTAGATTCTCCGTCTTTGGTCCATGAACTGACTATTGGATAACCCGTAAAATCTGAGCGGAGGTGGAGCCAACTTGAGAACTGGCTGAGCACTGAGTTGACGGCCGTCTACTTTCCCTCATCGCCGCCGCGCATTTGCGGGGAAAAGACCGTAGCAGGCCTCCAGGCGTGAATGATAAGTGTAATCAAACACTTTCACTTGTTCTCACTCAATTTTTCTTCTCCGGGGCTGTACTGCGAAGAGCTAGTTGTTGAGGTAACGAATTGTAATGTTCCGCACCAGCTCCACCTCCGCTTAAATTCTCCAGGTATCAGCCGGATTTTATTCTACTCCGCAAGGTTGTAGTATAGAGATAGGGAGACGAAGGTTCTTAGTCTTCATTTTTTCTTGCTGGGACGGATCTCCAGGTTCCTGTTTGATGAGCCACATTTTAACGAAGTCCGAACATTCCACCACTTTAAACATGGAAGGGAAGTATCTTGGGCCAGATTGGGAATGACACGCGTTATAAATTTCGATACTTTTACGTAAGACAAACTAAGAATTGAATTTTGTTGCTGTGCTGCGAGAGCCAACTCACTCATCGATTTCAGAAGTTTACAACTTATCATAATTATATTGACCTTTAGCGCAAGATAGCTGTCCGAACTCTGGCTGCCAGTCGTTGAGTGAGGGCGTACCTTTTAAGGCGCTTTATGACGGGAAAACTAAAAAAAAGTGGTAGATTGGAAAAAAAATGCTCCAGGGTGGAATTTTCGGTGATTAAGAATATCCGTCTTTCATAGCCCTTTAAGATTGACCAAATGCCTCTAAGATGTCACTGAGTTCATCTTCTTCACTGTGAGCGTCAGGCGCATCAGCTCTGCCACGTCGTACACTGTCAGACACATTTTCAGCTCCATTTTTCGAATTTATGGAACTGTTGAATGAACTCATTTTGGCCGATGGTACGAATGACGAACAGCAGTGGCCACTGACAGACATCCACAGTCGAAAAATCAAAATTGCGTTTAGGATTGGTAAAAGCATTTTATTCTGAAGCCTTGACTTTACATAGTTCATCATAGAAAACGCTCTCTCAACAACTGCGTTGCTGATAGGCAAACTCAGCAACGACAATGCCCACTTTGCCAAATCCTGAAAGACTGGCTCTCCAATAGGGTCGCGAAACTGAAGCACGTGGACCCAGAACTCAGAGGAGTCTTTTGGAAGTTCTCCGCCACAATGTTCATTCCAGTCAACCTCGAGCAGGCGTCACCACTGGTTTTCCATGTCTCCAAATTCTGTCACTGGAATCACACTAAGAGGCAGGTCGGCGAATCTGGGTCTAGTCTGAAATAAACATATTGTCGGAGAGAGAATTCTCAATTTCAGAAGGGAATCAATGGCAAGAGGTAAACGTTTCAGAACTGACCTTGCAGCCGTCTTGAGAAAGCCGTGACAGCGAAGCTTTATGTCCTTTTTCTTCTCGCGCGGAAGATTAGCGTTACTGAGTACAGACAGAAACAACCGCCCAAAGTCTACGTGGTCGACAGGAAAGTCGTACATTAGAAACTCAAGGTTTCCATGAAGGGACACTCCAGAGGGCCGAAGGATCCTGCGCAGGATGCACATGACCAAATCTTTCAGCTCTTGAAACAGACGAAATTGGTCTGCATTCAAATGTTGAAATAGTATGTTCACCCTCTGAAAGTCGGCCAATAGCGGTTTCAGAAAAACAATGTATAGATGGTTGCGCTTATCACTGTACATTTCGTGCGAAGTTCATGCTGTATAGCACCGCTCTTTTTCCTTGGCGATGCAGAAATGTGTTGTCAGTTCGAGGTATTGCTCATCAACTCTACACACTGCGGTGTATCACGACAACCAGCGTGAACTTGAAGGGGCCACAATTTTAAGGGGCGAATTTCCATGATTTATCAGTCTATATATCTGGCCGTACGCTTCCCTTCGCAACGGGCTTACGCTAAACCACTTGTACGTTTCCGAGAGAATAAATTCTAGGTTGCTCGGCAACTCTTCCACCGTCTTGGAGGCGCACAAGTGCAGGGAGTGGCAGACACATTTGACAAGCTGAAGGTGAGGTAACCCATCTGCTTTCAGCAATGTAAATAGAGAGTGATTTGCGCCACACATGTTATTTGCCCCATCAGTACCAATACCAATCAGTTTTTTGAGAGGTACTTTGCACTCTGCAAGAAATTTTGTGAGTTCTGCGTGGAGTATAATAGCTGTAGTTGATGGTACTTCAACCATTCCTAACGCAGTACACACTATCTTTTTCAACTTCGGGCTGTAATATTGAATGCAAATACACATGAACTTCATTGTAGAGACATCAGTTGACTCATCCAGTATTAGAGAGTACTTACCATCTCCAATGTCAGCCACTATCTCCTTCAGGGTTTCAGGTCCAAGCACATTCTTAATGAGAGCGGAACATTTAGTTTTTTTTAGCCTCACCAATTCACCAATAAGCGATTCAGGAAATAAGTCTTTGATGATAGTAGAAAGATGGTAGATTGTTCTCAACGACGAGTGACAGGCTACATGAGTAGTCAACACGAGCTCCGCTTTCCGCGAAGCCAAGTTCGTCCACGTGACTCCTAGAAAATTAGCATTCAGTATTCGTGAGTATTTCGGCTCTGCTTCATAACCGATTATTTCGGCTATGTTTTATAACGTTACTCTGAAGGGGATATGGGTGGGGGGGGGGGAGCACAAATAAAGACCTGAATTTACCCTTTAAGTAAAATTAACCGGTGGATGAAATTTTGCATGTTTTTAGTACATGACTTACAAAACGCAGCCCACCCCACCACACTGGGACCAAATATCGATTAACACTGTTGTGGTATGCCTCTTTACAGAAGCACAAGTGTGCTTCCTTGGTTGATTTTAATGGCTGGTCCCCAAACTCCGATTGGGTCCCCCATACGCAAAATAACGGGCCACTGGCTATTAATCATTATCAAATTCTGTTGAGACCTAATGGTAGATACTCTTGGTTGAATGACGTATTTGAGGGCCTCTCTAAAAATACACAAAGAACTCAAGATGGGGTTAAGACTTCCCAACGAAACACACACTGAACATTGGGCCTTATTAATATTATTTGAAAAAAAAAACGTGTTCCAAAGTGTGAAAGAGGCTGAGTCAACAGTTAAACCATTACCATATACATGGATTAGGATGTACAGTTGGGGGGCTTCTACCTCCCAAACCCCCCACTTTTATAGCCTTTAAATAAAAAAAAGTTTTTTAAACTGAAAATAAGGAGCGACATTAAAACTTAAAACGAACAGAAATTATTCCGTATATGAAAGGGGCTGTGCCCTCCTCAACGACTCGCTCTGTACGCTAAAGTTTGACTTTCTCACAACTCTTTTTTTAAAAAATAAAAACTTTAGAGTAAAGAGCGAGGCGTTGAGGAGGGCACAGCCCCTTTCATATACGGAATAATTTCTGTTGGTTTTAAGTTTTAATGTCGCTCCTTACTTTCAGTTTAAAAAGCTTCAACAGTTGATGAGACACCAGTAAAAATTGTGTATGACTCTAAATGGAATAGTGATTATTCTACTGATTACGAACTAAGAGAAGACAATAGCTACAATATCAATAGAGAACATGGTGAACTATTTTATGGAACAGATTCAAAATGTCCAAAGTTCATCATTGATATTAATAATGTATCATAATATATTTTTGTATTAATATTCTACATAGCATTATCTCATTAAAAATATATTATGCATTACCTTGTTATGTGTTCATTATTTTTAGAGTAAGCTAGCATAACAAACGTTTAGAATGTCTATTAAAACATCGGAGATGTAAGAAAAGGAATTTGCATACATCTATTGTCAGACACATGGGATAACATTGACAAAATCTAACTATCAGAATGAATAAATTCTTTATCAACATCCGTTGTTGGATATGTTATTATGTTATTATGAAAAAATTTTAAGTAAGTAGGTAAGTAAGTAATTAAGTAGGTAAGTAAGTAACAAACTCTTTCTTGAATTCACCTCTTGGATACACAATACAGAAATTTAATTCAGGAAATTATGAAAAAAAAATTGAAAAAATTCTTTATTAACATTCTTTATCGATTGAAGTCACTTCCTAGACAGTCAATAAAACAATTTCACAAAATCTAAGTATCAGATTGATTAAATTATATATCAACATCCATTTCTCGGATACATGGGGATGAAATTGACAAAATCTAAGTGTTAGAGTGAATAGATTTTATTTATCAACATCTTTTGTCAGATACATCGAATAAAATTGACAGAATCTAAGTGTCAGAGTGAATAATTTATTTTTCATCAACATCTTTTATCAGTTACAACAATTATAAATAACAAAATCTAAATATCAGAGTGAATAAATGATTTTTCAGCATCCTTTGTTGGATATGTTGAATAAAATATGCAAAGTCGACATAGCTTTATTTCATTTTTTTAAGGTTAATTTAGGCGAGCTTACGTGTGCGCACGTTGTTTATTTTTCGATCCATAACTGGACCTAATTTTCACCTCTGAACCAACGAATTGTATTTTCCATAATTTTCTTACAAAAAAAACTAGAGTTTACGGTCAAAAACCCTTTTTTAGCTCAGATTTTACAGAAATAGTTTATTTTTCGATCCAAAAATAGAATTAAGTTTCAGATTTGAGCCAGAGAATTGTATTTTCCATAATTTGCTCACAAAAAACTAGAGTTTACGGGCAAAAACCCTTATTAGCTCAGATTTTACAGAAATAGTTTATTTTTCGATCCATAACTGGACTTAATTTTCGCCTATGAGCCAACGAAATGTATTTTCCATAATTTTCTTACAAAAAAAAACTAGAGTTTACGGTCAAAGACCCCTATTAGCTCAGATTTTACAGAAATAGTTTATTTTTCGATCCAAAAATAGACTAAAGTTTCAGATTTGCACCAGAGAATTGTATTTTCCATAATTTTCGTACAAAAAACTAGTTTACTGCAAAAAACCCCTATTAGCTCAGATTTTATAGAGATTGTTAATTTTTCGATCCATAACTGGACTTAATTTTCACCTCTGAGCCAACGAATTGTATTTTCCATAATTTTCTTACAAAAAAAAACTAGAGTTTATGGTCAAAAACCCTTTTTTAGCTCAGATTTTATAGAAATAGTTTTATTTTTCAATCCAAAAAACGACTAAAGTTTCAGATTTGAACCAGAATCCAACTCTTGCATTTCACGACAGAAATTCAAAATGAACTTCGAAAAATCAAGAGAATGTAGCTGTGACAAGGTAAAGCACAACAAGTCACTACTGAAATATTCCAACTCTTGCATTTCACGACAAAAATTCAAAATGAAATTTGAAAAATTAAGAGAATGTAACTGTGATAAGGTAAAGCACAACAAAAAACTACTGAAATATTCCAACTCCTCCATTTCAATGAAAAAAATTCAAAATGAACTATGAAAATCAACAGAATGTAACTATGACAAGGTAAAGCACAACAAAACACTACTGAAATATTCCAACTCTTGCATTTCACGACAGAAATTCAAAATGAACTTCGAAAAATCATGAGAATGTAACTGTGACAAGGTAAAGCACAACAAGTCACTACTGAAATATTCCAACTCTTGCATTTCAATAAAATAAATCAAAAATGAAATATGAAAATCAACAGAATGTAACTGTGACAAGGTAAAGCACAACAAAATACTACTGAAATATTCCAACTCTTGCATTTCACGACAGAAATTCAAAATGAACTTAAAAAAATCAAGAGAATGTAACTGTGACAAGGTAAAGCACAACAAGTCACTACTGAAATATTCCAACTCTTGCATTTCAACGAAAGAAATCCCAAATGATCTTTGAAAAATCATGAGAATGTAGCTATGACAAGGTAAACCACGCCAAGATACTACTGAAATATTCCAATTCTTGCACTTAACGAAAGAAATTAAAAATAAAATTTGACATATTAAGAAAATGTAACTTTGACAAGTTAAAGCACAACGATACAATAGTTAAATATTCCACATATTTAATTTAAAAGAAGGAAATTAAAAAAGAACTATGAAAATAAAAATAAATTAAATGTGGAACGTTAAAGCAGAACAAAAAACTACTGAAATATTCCAACTCTTTCATTTTACGAGAGAAATTCAAAATGAACTTCTAAAAATCAAGAGAATGTAAATCTTACAATGTAAAGCACAACAATACACTACTGAAATATTCAAACTCTTGCATTTTACGAAAGAAATTCAAACTGTAGTTCGAAAAATCAAGAAAATGTAACTGTGACAAGGTAAAGCACAACAAGTCACTACTGAAATATTCCAACTCTTGCATTTCACGACAGAAATTCAAAATGAACTTTGAAAAATCATGAGAATGTAGCTGTGACAAGGTAAACCATTACAAGACACTACTGAAATATTCCAATTCTTGCATTTCACGAAAGAAATTCAAAATGAACTTTGAAAAATTAAGAGAATGTAACTGTGACAAGGTAAAGCACAACAAAACACTAGTGAAATATTCCAACTCTTGCATTTCAATGAAAGAAATTGAAAATTAACTATGAAAATCAATAGAATGTAACTGTGACAAGGTAAAGCACAACAAAACACTACTGAAATATTGCAACTCTTGCATTTCACGAAAGAAATTCAAAATTAACTTCGAAAAATCGAGAGAATGTAGCTGTGACAAAGGTAAACCACGACAAGTCACTACTGAAATATTCCAACTCTTGCATTTCACGACAGAAATTCAAAATGAACTTTGAAAAATCATGAGAACGTAGCTGTGACAAGGTAAACCACGACAAGTCACTACTGAAATATTCCAACTCTGGCACTTCGCAAAAGAAATTCAAAATGAACTTCGAAAAATCAAGAGAATGTAACTGCGACAAGGTAAAGCACAACACGTCACTACTGAAATATTCCAACTCTTGCATTTTACGACAGAAATTCAAAATGAACTTTGAAAAATCAAGAGAAAGTAACTGTGACAAGGTAAAGCACAACAAGTCAGTACTGAAATATTCCAACTCTTGCATTTCACGACAGAAATTCAAAATGAACTTCGAAAAATCATGAGAATGTAGCTGTGAAAGCACAACAAGTCACTACTGAAATATTCCAACTCTTGCATTTCAACGAAAGAAATTCAAAATGAACTTTGAAAAATTAAGAGAATGTAACTATGACAAGGTAAAGCACAACAAAACACTACTGAAATATTCCAACTCTCGCATTTCAATGAAGGAAATTCAAAATGAACTTTCTGAGTATTTTTGGTCTTGAGGCAGATCCTGTTTATTTTCGATTCTGAATATTTTTGGTTTACCCTCCAAAATTGAATCCCCCCCTCCCCACTCCTCAGAAATTGAGGTACGAGGGACATCTGAGTCTTGCCCTTGTGGCAGAGCCCCTTTAGTGTTTATTATGCGTCTTTTTGGTTTTGCCTCTACAATTGACCCTCCCCCCTCCTCTGCCCTCAGAAATGGGGGAACGAAGGGTCTCTGAGCCTTGGCCTTGAGGCAGATCCAATTTATTTTCGATTCTGAGCATTTTCGGTTTTCCCTCCAAAATTGACCCTCCCCCCTTCCCCTGCCCTCAGAAATGGGGGAAGGAAGGGCCTCTGAGCCTTGCCCTTGAGGCAGATCCTGTTTATTTTCGATTCTGAGTATTTTTGGTTTTCCCTCCAAAATTGACCCTCCCCTCCCCCCTCCTCTGCCCTAAGAAATGGGGGAATGAAGGGCCTCTGAGCCTTCCCCTTCAGGCAGATCCCATTTATTTTCGATTCTGAGTATTTTTGATTTTCCCTCCAAAATTGACACATCGGAGAGGTAAAGCTATGTCAACTCACAATGTCATTCTATCGTCGTTAGTCATTTTCATAAACTGATGTTGTTTCAAATTTATAACAAATTACCTGAGTTAACAACCCCTTCGGGGTTACCTTAACTGTTAATCAGTTTAATCCTTTTTTTTCCCCACCTTCATACTATCACTAATTAGAATCATTCAAACTCCTATTATTCAAAACATTAATTAATCTCGTTCATAGAGTCCAATTTGCGAATTCCTTATCCCTTTTTGCAAAAATGTCAAATACTCACTCTCTTTGAAAAACTAAACCAGACTATACCCACCAAAGCAGACTATACCCATCAAACCAGACTATACCCATCAAACCAGATTATACCCACCAAACCCGCCTTGCTATAGCAGGAAGGAACGTAAAGGCCCAAAATCCATAGGTACATGCTCTGGAAAGGTGCCATGGAACGTAAAGGTCCAGAAACTTATAGTTGACCCAGAAACATGTCTGCTTGGCCCAGAAACATGTCTGGTTGGCCCAGAGACTTGTCTGGTAGGTTTTGTATAATTCCATATTCAATTGACAACAATAGCAATAACTAGTCTGGTGGAAAGGTGCCAGGGAATGTAAAGGCCGCAAATAAAACAGGATGGAACATAAAGGACGCAAAGTATAAGGTAACATACTACTAGTATTTCACTGTTACAATTGTCATCGTTCGCTCAGATGTCCTCACTAGGAGGATTAGCAGGGCAATGTATGTTCGGTCAAACTTTCATCCCCCTAATTTTCCTCGCTCAACTGATTTTCCATTTGAGAATAGCTTAGCAAACAACTTCTGGCCACTATTCTAGAGGTGTGAAGTACGAGGGCACGACATTTAGACATGACAGACAACTTGAGTATGAACAAATATGAGTGCAATACATGCTACGTCTGATTAATGTCAAATTTTACATGACAATTTAAAACTGGGCTGCAAATGCACACAGAGGACGAGGTGGGGGGGGGGACGTCGACATTCATAGACTTAAACGTACCCAGGCACGTACAAAGAATTATTTTGTTTGGGGGAAAAACTCTCCCCAAACAAAACAAGATCAGTTGGGAGCCCAAAAGTCCTCTCTTCTAATTCTCCTGCGGACATGACTGTATTTACCCTTATAATTTTAAAGTCTACTTTGAATTTTAATCGTCGGATTTGAGGGAGTTGATCAATCGAGTGTAATAATAGGCTACTCTATATCAATACCGTCTTTGCAACACACAAAATACGACCTCAGATGAGGCGCGTAAGCAGTGGCTGAGAGGAAGGGGGCAGAAAAGAAACCATGACGCTTGGTTTAAGTATATATTATTTAAATATAGAATAAGAAATATAGATAAAATTAAGGTAAAAAAAAAAATTTAGGAAAGAAACTTTGATATGGCTTAGAATTCTTTTGAAATAGCAGGAATTGTAGTTTTAAAAAGCCAATGAAAAAGAGATTGAAAACTCAAAATTAAGGATTTTTTTTGTCAGAATTCAGATGGGCATAGACTTGTCATGTAGGCCAAAGCAATATTCATATTTGGTAAAATTCTACTTTAGCTACTTTTGGCTATCTTGGAAAGGGGTTAGGTTAGGAAAATGGAACTTTAAGGAATGGGTCTACAGGCTAAAGTTTGTCCCGGGAAGGCCAAAAGTAGCTAAAGTAGAATTTTACCCAATATTCTTAGCCTTAAAAATAAGAAAAAGGTCGACATAGCAGCTCGGAAATAGCTTCGCAGGTTTTTTTTTTTTGCTCTGGATAAATTGCTGAAACTTTCAGTTACAAAACTTACCTACTTTCCAAGCAGGGGCGGATCCAGGATATTTTTAGGGGAGGGGATAGGGGGCGCAAAATAGGTTGATCCGATAAACTTGCGTTAGGAGCAAACTTAATTAACAAAATCTTGCGTTAATTAAATAAATTACACTACTTCAGACTACGTTAGGAGGGGAAGGCACCCCCTCATTCCTCTGGATCCGCCAATGTTTCCAAAATTGCAATAAGCCCCTAAACTAGAACTTTGCCGAAATCTAATGGTAGGCCTACTACTTTTGTTCCATTTTCCAAGTTTTCTTTACAAGTGTAATGCACTAAAACTAAGTCACAGAAAAAATAATGCAGAACAACAAACTGAGCGACTTTTTGAATATAGCCCAAGGCTATATTCAGGTATTAAAGGGGAGCATGGGCCACAATTGTCACGCATGAGAATGTGACATTTGGAGAGAGTATTGAATGTAAAATAGAATAGTACCACTCTTTTATTTTTATTGCTCTGTTACATTTTTTATTATTTAGTCTTTATATTTTATAAGTTTAAAAGGCCGGCAACCTATAGAGTGGTCCAACATGTTTTGGGAGTATAGTCGAGATTGTATAAGACAACCAAAGTGGTTTTTGAGGCAACATCCGTTTTTTAGGGAGCCAATCAGAGACAGCAGAGGTTGCTTAATATACGGTAAGTTGATTGATGATTGGATACAAATAAAAAGAGTGATTTTTTATTCGTCCTTGAGATTTTGTATAAAATGCTCATACCTTACGATTAAATTTTCATAATGATTTAACATATCATAGATAATACACTAAATATTATTGGCGTTGAAGTTATGCCTAGTTCGATTTATAATGTGAGTACAGCTTAGTGAATTTCTTAATTTATTTCCAAGTAAAATTATTTTACCACCCAACTAGTAAATTCAAATTCAGGGGCATAGCCCTCCTCCCTCCAACAATACAAACCCTACAATATGATGACTATAGTCACTAAAAAACGTAAAGTACGCTCTTTTTTCTATTATGTAAATAAAATCCCTCCTCCTCCCTCTCTTTTTAAATTTAATTCATTAGATTTAGTTCTTTTTCCTTTAAAATGTCAGTTTCTCCCATCATGCATTTAAGATGTGTTGTCTTTTTCCGATCTAAATAGAACCACCTGTGTTACAAGAAACGGTCAGTTTTGGAAAACAGACTTCGCAGGCTCGTGTTATCACAGATTGATAACACATGTGTTTCTCTGATTCAAGACACTTGCGTGGCTACTAAGGAAACAATGAGCATTTTTCTGTTTTTTTGTGCTTCCGCAAGAAAATAGCTCGCCTTTAACAAACTTACCCGTAGTTAGTTGAAGGTGTGCATAAATTTCTTCATTTTTTCTTGTGTAAAAAGGGACATCGTTTTTCCATACTAAATTTTTCTTCTTTTTTAAGGAGGAGGAGGAGGTGGATTCATGCAATTACTCCCCCCCCCCGGAAAAGAGACCAAGATGGAACGATACCACATCGATGCAAGCTGCAAGGCCTACCATCATCAGATATGCTAGCTCCATTACAAGTTCTCTGGACAAGCCAATGACCATACAACTTTTAATGCCAGGACCCTCTCATGCCAGTTTCAGCTCTGCACAAACCTCTATGCAACCTGACAGAAAATTCAAGAGGGAATGAATGGCTTCTCATAATGCATCAGTATCGTCTACTCAAGATCGTGAGGGCATCCCCCTTCATGCTTTGCCAGGGGCTTCAGGCATACAAATGCAGTCTGAATTTGGAAATGTAGGTATTTTACCTCTATCGTCTACCTGATTATTTACTTAAAAATGCTAGGAGGAATTGAGTTTTGTGGGTGGTGGGAAAAATGGTACTTATGAATTATACTGGTAAACATACGACTATAAATTCTTCGGCAGAAATAGGGGTATTGCGTCTTTCTGAACTTTCTGGGGAGGGAAATGGAGGCAAGTATTTAGTTTAAAAAATGCTAGGAGGAATTGAGTTTTGTGGGTGGTGTGAAAAATGGTACTTATTCAATATCCTGGTAAACATAGACTAGAAATGCTTCAGCATAAATAGGGGTATTGCGTCTTTCTGAACTTTCTGGGGAGGGGGGTGGAGGTAAGTATTTAGTTTAAAAATTGCTAGGAGGAATTGAGTTTTGTGGGTGGTGTGAAAAATGGTACTTATTCAATATCCTGGTAAACATACGACTAGAAATGCTTCAGCATAAATAGAGGTATTGCGTCTTTCTTAACTTTCTGGGGTAGGGGAATGGAGGTAAGTATTTAGTTTAAAAAATGCTAGTAGGAATTGAGTTTTGTGGGTGGTGGGAAAAATGGTACTTATTCAATATCCTGATAACATACGACTAAAAATGCTTCAGCACAAATAGGGATATTGCGTCTTTCTGAAATTCCTGGGGCTGGGGTTGGGGTAAGCATTTAGTTAAAATAAAGCTAGGAGGAATTGAGTTTTGTGGGTGGGGTGAAAAATGAACATTTTTTTCAACTTTATAAAATAACGGTTATTTCACATAGAAAATAAACCTTTTTTCTATAGATTAATTAAATAGCATCACCATCTTCATTGGTTCATGAAATATCAACATTTAGTGGACCTGAACCAATTCTAGCACCACCAATGGAGCTTAGAGATGAACCTACATTAGTTCTAGACAATATGGAATGGCATAGGGGTTTTCTAAATGATTGTTTTGGGGACATGGCCAGCCTAGACGATTTAACTTGTGACATTGACATGGTGGAGGACCCGGAATGGAAAGATATATTTATGCGAGAGCATTTAGGCGATGTTAGTAGTGCATCTGAACCGGGTCCTCATAAATAAATTACGTCACAGGACAATACAGGCTGGCTTGATCAGCTATCCCCAAACACCTTGGAATACATACTAACAGGCTTAGAGGACTTCATGCCATCTCCATTCATTGCAATTGAACAAAACGGAGGTGGTGCTATTGACAATTCTATGTCACCCCCCACCATTCCAGTTAATGATACAACCAGTAGTAGTAGTAGTAGAAGTAACGATATAGCAACAACACAAGTATCCCCTCTTCCAGATTTTTTTCTTTCCAACTCTGCCTTGCACCACACAAAGGTCTACAGCGCCAAATTCGGTGATCCATTTAACTCTCTAGTTTCAGGGGATATAATAACAGATCCCCAGGCCATTACACATTTATATACTAATAAGATTCGAGGTATTCATGAACAACAGATGGGAGTGTGGGCGGGGGGGGTCAGTTTAAAAGCATCAATACCACTAAAAATATTTTTTTAAATAGAAATGCGAGCGAGCTGTATTCGAAATAGTTGCACGCAGAGATGTTGGCAATTAACCCGCATTTATCAAATTATGGGGAGGTTTTTCTAAATTGGGTTAATAGTATTCAAATTAAGTGGGAAAATTATAACGAGGGGGGTAGTGAGTCGGTGGTTATATTTATTGAAAGTTTATATGTTAACATTTTTAGATTTAAAAAGGATTTTATTTTAAGACATGGGGCTGGGGGGAGGGGAATTGAATTAAAATATCATTCAGATTTAGAGGGATGTAGAGGGATACAACGAATCTGTTTCGATACGAGGCTACAGTGTTTCAAGTATGCATTTTTAATTGGCACCTACAGACCACTTCAAAAAGATGCCACTAAGAAAAAGTTGGATAAAATGGCAGTTAATGGTAGGGAGGGTTCAAAGTTCCCAATAGTGGATTTTAATTGTTTAAATGGTCAATTTCCCGTGACACTAAAAGGATAAGATATTTTCGAGCGGGCTAATGCACATTTAAAGATTGTTGTCACGGTGTTACAGTATGAAACCGAATTTGAGGAGGGTCATAGTTCCAAAAAGAAGGGGTATTATTTCCAGTGAGGACTTCTTCAATTGAATCAGTGGAACATTGGGTGTGGCTTTTATACACGCCACCGACAGACCCCGATTCAATTGGATATTTTAATCCAATTACCAATATTAGTAGGGTTCTATGTGAGGGTAAAAAGGGGAAAGTTGTGTGTTATTACTGCCCGACAGGCCTCTCAAAATTTCGATCTGATTTAAAGTTAAAGGTTCACTTGAAACACTGTAAACGTCATGGATACCAGGCTGTGGAGACGGTAAGCGGATATAGAGCGATCTTACAGAAAACTTACTAGTTCGGACAGAAAACGTGTTATCACTGACGAAAAATAATATTTATAAGAGAAATTTGTGTGTTTGTTAAAACTATTTCTAAGAGAAATTTGTGTGTGTGTTAAGTAAAGGTTTGGTAGTATTAAAGAAGAATGTTTTTATTTTTATGAGAAGGTTTGTTAATTTTAAGCAAAACTTGCTATTTCTGACAGAAAAGTTGTTATCAAAATCAAAATTATTACTTCTAAGAATAAATTTGGTATCTTTGACAGAAAACTTGCTAGTTCGAACAGAGAACTTGTTATCGCTGATGAAAAATATTATTTCTAAGAGAATATTCTGTGTGTGCTAAGTAAAAGTTTGGGAGTATTAAAGAAGAATGTTGTTACTTTGATGAGAAGGTTTGTTTGTGTTAAGCAGAACTTGCTACTTCTGACAGAAAAGTTGTTATCACAATCAAAATTGCTACTTCTAAGAAACAATTTGGTATTTTTGGCAGAAACCTTGCTACTTCGAACAGAAAACATGTTAACACTGATGAGCAAATATTATTCCTAAGAGAAAGTTGTGTGTGTTAAGTGAACGTTTGGTAGTATTAAAGAAGAATGTTGTTACTTTTATGAGAAGGTTTGTTAGTGTTAGCAAAACTTGCTACTTCTGACAGAAATGTTGTTATCACAATCCAAAAATTGTTATTTCTAAGAAAATATTTTGTATCTTTGACAGAAAACTTACAAGTTCGGACAGAAAACGTGTTATCACTGACGAAAAGTAATATTTCTAAGAGAAATTTCTGTGTTTGTTAAGTAAAAGTTTGGTAATATTAAAGAAGAATGTTGTTACTTTGATGAGACGGTTTGTTAGTGTTAAGCAAAACCTGCTACTTCTGACAGAAAAGTTGTTATCACAATCAAAAAATTGTTACTTCTTAGAAAAAATTTGCTATCTTTGACAGAAAACTTGCTAGTTCGAACAGAAAACGTGTTATCACTGATGAAAAATATTATTTCTAAGAGAAATTTGTTTGAGTGTTAAGTAAAAGTTTGGTAGTATTAATGAAGAGTGTTGTTACTTTGATGAGAAAATTTGTTGGTGTTAAGCAAAACTTGCTACTTCTGACAGAAAAGTTGTTATCACAATCAAAAATTGTTACTTCTAAGAAAAAATGTGTTATCTTTGGAAGAAAACTTGCTATTTCGAACAGAAAACGTGTTAACACTGATGAAAAATATTATTTCTAAGAAAAAATTGTGTGTGTTAAGTAGACATTTGGTAGCATTAAAGAAGAATGTTGTTTCTTTGATAAGAAGGTTTGTCAGTTTTAAGCAAAACTTGCTACTTCTGACAGAAAAGTTGTTATCACAATCCAAAAATTGTTACTTCTAAGAAAAAATTTGGTATCTTTGACAGGAAACTTGCTAGTTCGAACGGAAAACGTATTATCACTGGTGAAAAAAACTATTTCTAAGAGAAATTTGTGTGTGTGTGCTAAGTAAAAGTTTGGTAGTATTAAAGAAGAATATTGTTTCTTTGATGAGAAGGTTTGTTAATTATTAAGCAAAACTTGCTATTTCTGACAGAAAAGTTGTTATCACAATCAAAAATTTTTACTTCTAAGAATAAATTTGGTATCTTTGACAGAAAACTTGCTAGTTCGAACAGAGAACGTGTTATCTCTGATGAAAAATATTATTTCTAAGAGAAAATTGTGTGTGTGTTAAGTAAAAGTTTGGTAGTATTAAAGAAGAGTGTTGTTCCTTTGATGAGAAGGTTTGTTAGTGTTGAGCAAAACTTGCTACTTATGACTGAAAAGGTTGTTATCACAATCAAAAATTGTTACTGCTAAGAAACAATTTGGTATTTTTGGCAGAAAACTTGCTAGCTCGAACAGAAAACGTATTATCGCTGATGAAAAATATTATTTCTAAGAGAAATTTGTGTGTGTGTTAAGTAAAAGTTTGGTAGTATTAAAGAAGAGTGTTGTTACTTTGATGAGAAGGTTTGTTAGTGTTAAGCAAAACTTGCTACTTCTGACTGAAAAGTTGTTATCACAATCAAAAAATTTTTATTTCTAAGAAAATATTTTGTATCTTTGACAGAAAACTTACTAGTTCGGACAGAAAACGTGTTATCACTGACGAAAAATAATATTTATAAGAGAAATTTGTGTGTTTGTTAAGTAAAAGTTTGGTAGTATTAAAGAAGAATGTTGTTACTTTGATCAGAAAGTTTTTTAGTGTTAAGCAAAACCTGCTACTTCTGACAGAAAAGTTGTTATCACAATCAAAAAATTGTTACTGCTTAGTAAAAATTTGGTATCTTTGACAGAAAACTTGCTAGTTCGAGCAGAAAACATGTTATCACTGATGAAAAATATTATTTCTAAGAGAAATTTGTGTTAAGTGTGTGTTAAGTAAACGTTTGGTAGTATTAAAGAAGAATGTTGTTACTTTGATGAGAAGGTTTGTTAGTGTTAAGAAAAACTTGCTACTTCTGTCAGAAAAGTTGTCATCTCTATCAAAAAATTGTTACTTCTAAGAAAAAATTTGGTATCTTTGGCAGAAAACTTGCTAATTCGAACAGAAAATGTATTATCACTGGTGAAAAATATTATTTCTAAGAGAAATTTGTGTGTGTGTTAAGTAAAAGTTTGGTAGTATTAAAGAAGAATGTTGTTACTTTGATGAGAAGGTTTGTTAGTGTTAAGCAAAACTTGCTACTTCTGACAGAAAAGTTGTTATCACAATAAAAAAAAATTGTTAATTCTAAGAAAAAATTTGGTATTTTTGCCTGAAAACTTGCTAGTTCGAACAGAAAACGTGTTATCGCTGACGAAAAATATTATTTCTAAGAGAAAGTTTTTTGTGTTAAGTAAAAGTTTGGTACTCTTAAAGAAGAGTGTTGTTCCTTTGATGAGAAAATTTGTTAGTGTTAAGCAAAACTTGCTACTTCTGACAGAAACGTTGTTATCACAATCAAAAAATTGTTACTTCTAAGAAAAAATTTGGCATCTTTGGCAGAAAACTTGCTAGTTCGAACAGAAAACGTGTTAACACTGATGAAAAAATATTATTTCTAAGAGAAAATTGTGTGTGTTAAGTAAACATTTGGTAGTATTGAAGAAGAATGTTGTTACTTTGAAGAGAAGTTTTGTTAGTGTTAAGCGAAACTTGCTACTTCTGACAGAAAAGTTGTTATAACAATAAAAAAATTGTTACTTCTAGGAAAAAATTTGGTATCTTTGACAGAAAACTTGCTAGTTCGAACAGAAAACGTGTTATCACTGGTGAAAAATATTATTTCTAAGAGAAATTCGTGTGAGTTTTCGGTAAAAGTTTGGTAGTATTAAAGAAGATTGTTGTTACTTTGAAGAGAAGGTTTGTTAGTGTTAAGCAAAACTTGCTACTTCCGACAGAAACGTTGTTATCACATTAAAAAAATTGTTACTTCTAAGAAAAAATTTGGTATCTTTGACAAAAAACTTGCTAGTTCGAACAGAAAACGTGTTATCACTGACGAAAAATATTATTTCTAAGAGAAATTTGTGTGTGTTAAGTAAACATTTGGTAGTATTAAAGAAGAATGTTGTTACTTTGATGAGAAAGTTTGTTTGTGTTAAGCAAAACTTGCTACTACTGTCAGAAAATTTGTTATCACAATCAAAAAATTGTTACTTCTTAGAAAAAATTTGGTATATTTGACAGAAAACTTGCTATTTCGAACAGAAAACGTGTTATCACTGACGAAAAATATTAATTCTAAGAGAAATTTGTTTGTGCGTTAAGTAAAAGTTTGGTAGTATTAAAGAAGAATATTGTTACTTTGATGAGAAAATTTGTTGGTGTTAAGCAAAACTTGCTACTTCTGACAGAAAAGTTGTTATCACAATCAAAAATTGTTACTTCTAAGAAAAAATTTGTTATCTTTGGCAGAAAACTTGCTATTTCGAACAAAAAACGTGTTAACACTGATGAAAAAATATTATTTCTAAGAGAAAATTGTGTGTGTTAAGTAGACGTTTGGTGGCATTAAAGAAGAATGTTGTTTCTTTGATACGAAGGTTTGTTAGTTTTAAGCAAAACATGCTATTTCTGACAGAAAAGTTGTTATCACAATCCAAAAATTGTTACTTCTAAGAAAAAATTTGCTATCTTTGACAGGAAACTTGCTAGTTCGAACGGAAAACGTGTTATCACTGATGAAAAATAACTATTTCTAAGAGAAATTTGTGTGTGTGTTAAGTAAAGGTTTGGTAGTATTAAAGAAGAATGTTTTTATTTTTATGAGAAGGTTTGTTAATTTTAAGCAAAACTTGCTATTTCTGACAGAAAAGTTGTTATCAAAATCAAAATTATTACTTCTAAGAATAAATTTGGTATCTTTGACAGAAAACTTGCTAGTTCGAACAGAGAACTTGTTATCGCCGATGAAAAATATTATTTCTAAGAGAATATTGTGTGTGTGTTAAGTAAAAGTTTGGTAGTATTAAAGAAGAATGTTGTTACTTTGATGAGAAGGTTTGTTTGTGTTAAGCAGAACTTGCTACTTCTGACTGAAAAGTTGTTATCACAATCAAAATTGTTACTTCTAAGAAACAATTTGGTATTTTTGGCAGAAACCTTGCTAGTTCGAACAGAAAACGTGTTAACACTGATGAAAAATATTATTCCTAAGAGAAAGTTTTGTGTGTTAAGTGAACGTTTGGTAGTATTAAAGAAGAATGTTGTTACTTTTATGAGAAGGTTTGTTAGTGTTAAGCAAAACTTGCTACTTCTGACAGAAAAGTTGTTATCACAATCCAAAAATTGTTATTTCTAAGAAAATATTTTGTATCTTTGACAGAAAACTTACTAGTTCGGACAGAAAACGTGTTATCACTGACGAAAAGTAATATTTCTAAGAGAAATTTGTGTGTTTGTTAAGTAAAAGTTTGGTAATATTAAAGAAGATATGTTGTTACTTTGATGAGAAGGTTTGTTAGTGTTACGCAAAACCTGCTACTTCTGACAGAAAAGTTGTTATGACAATCAAAAAATTGTTACTTCTTAGAAAAAATTTGCTATCTTTGACAGAAAACTTGCTAGTTCGAACAGAAAACGTGTTATCACTGATGAAAAATATTATTTCTAAAGAAATTTGTGTGTGTGTTAAGTAAACTTTTTGTATTATTAAAGAAGAGTGATCTTACTTTGAAGAGAAAATTTGTTAGTGTTAAGCAAAACTTGCTACTTCTGACAGAAAAGTTGTTATCACAATCAAAATTGTTACTTCTAAGAAAAAATGTGTTATCTTTGGCAGAAAACTTGCTATTTCGAACAGAAAACGTGTTAACACTGATGAAAAATATTATTTCTAAGAGAAAATTGTGTGTGTTAAGTAAACGTTTGGTAGCATTAAAGAAGAATGTTGTTTCTTTGATACGAAGGTTTGTTAGTTTTAAGCAAAACTTGCTACTTCTGACAGAAAAGTTGTTATCACAATCAAAAATTGTTACTTCTAAGAAAAAATTTGGTATCTTTGACAGGAAACTTGCTAGTTCGAACAGGAAAATGTGTTATCACTGATGAAAAAAACTATTTCTAAGAGAAATTTGTGTGTGTGTTAAGTAAAAGTTTGGTAGTATTAAAGAAGAATGTTGTTACTTTGATGAGAAGGTTTGTTAATTTTAAGCAAAACTTGCTATTTCTGACAGAAAAGTTGTTATCACAATCAAAAATTGTTACTTCTAAGAATAAATTTGGCATCTTTGACAGAAAACTCGCTAGTTCGAACAGAGAACGTGTAAATATCCAATTTGGTATTTTTGGCAGAAAACTTCCTAGTTCGAACAGAAAACGTGTTATCACTGATGAAAGATATTATTTCTAAGAGAAATTCGTGTGTGTTAAGTAAACGTTTGGGGGTATTAAAGAAGAATGTTGTTACTTTGATGAGAAGGTTATTATTTCTAAGAGAAATTTGTGTGTGTTAAGTAGAAGTATGTTAGTTTTAAGATAAATGTTGTTACTTTGATGAGAAGGTTTGTTAGTGTTAAGCAAAACTTGCTACTTCTGTCAGAAAAGTTGTTATCACAATCAAAAAATTTCTACTTCTAAGAAACAATTTGGTATTTTTGGTATAAAATTTGTTACTTCGGACAGAAAACGTGTTATCACTGATGAAAAATATTATTTCTAAGTGAAATTTGAGTGTGTGTGTTAAGTAAAAGTTTGGTAGTATTAAAGAAGAATGTTGTTACTTTGATGAGAAGTTTTGTTAGTGTCAAGCAAAACTTGCTACTTCTGACGGAAAAGTTGTTATCACAATACAAAAATTGTTACTGCTAAGAAAAAATTTGGTATCTTTGACAGTAAACTTGCTAGTTCGAACAGAAAACGTGTTATCACTGATGAAAAAATATTATTTCTAAGAGAAATTTGTGTGTGTGTTAAGTAAAAGTTTGGTAGTATTAAAGAAGAGTGTTGTTACTTTGATGAGAAAATTTGTTAGTGTTAAGCAAAACTTGCTACTTCTGACAGAAACGTTGTTATCACAATCAAAAAATTGTTACTTCTTAGTAAAATATTTGGTATCTTTGACAGAAAACTTGCTAGTTCGAGCAGAAAACGTGTTATCACTGATGAAAAATATTATTTCTAAGAGAAATTTGTGTGTGTGTTAAGTAAAAGTTTGGTAGTATTAAAGAAGAATGTTGTTACTTTGATGA
This sequence comes from Artemia sp. Qi Xiang Cuo, assembly GCF_049724085.1. Taxonomy (NCBI): domain Eukaryota; kingdom Metazoa; phylum Arthropoda; class Branchiopoda; order Anostraca; family Artemiidae; genus Artemia; species Artemia sp. Qi Xiang Cuo. The sequence continues at coordinate 16,108,689 of NC_142808.1, read as the reverse complement.
GAAAATTTGTTGGTGTTAAGCAAAACTTGCTACTTCTGACAGAAAAGTTGTTATCACAATCAAAAATTGTTACTTCTAAGAAAAAATTTGTTATCTTTGGCAGAAAACTTGCTATTTCGAACAGAAAACGTGTTAACACTGATGAAAAAATATTATTTCTAAGAGAAAATTGTGTGTGTTAAGTAAACGTTTGGTAGCATTAAAGAAGAATGTTGTTTCTTTGATACGAAGGTTTGTTAGTTTTAAGCAAAACTTGCTATTTCTGACAGAAAAGTTGTTATCACAATCAAAAAATTGTTACTTCTAAGAAAAAATTTGATATCTTTGACAGAAAACTTGCTAGTTCGAACGGAAAACGTATTATCACTGATGAAAAAAACTATTTCTAAGAGAAATTTGTGTGTGTGTTAAGTAAAAGTTTGGTAGCATTAAAGAAGAATGTTGCTACTTTGATGAGAAGGTTTGTTAATTTTAAGCAAAACTTGCTATTTCTGACAGAAAAGTTGTTATCACAATCAAAAGTTGTTACTTCTAAGAACAAATTTGGTATCTTTGACAGAAAACTTGCTAGTTCGAACAGAAAACGTGTCATCGCTGACGAGAAATATTATCTCTAAGAGAAATTTGTGTGTGTGTTAAGTACAAAAGTTTGGTAGTATTAAAGAAGAATGTTTGTTACTTTGATGAGAAGGTTTGCTGAGTGTTGACTCGAAACTTGCTTACCTCCGACAGAAAAGTTGCTGTTATCACAATCAAAAAATTGTTTCTTCTAAAGAAAAAAGTTGTTACTTTGATGAGAAGGTTTGTTAGTGTTAAGCAAAACTTGCTACTTCTGACAGAAAAGTTGTTATCACAATAAAAAAATTGTTAATTCTAAGAAAAAATTTGGTATCTTTCACAGAAAACTTTCTAGTTCGAACAGAAAACGTGTTATCGCTGATGACAAATATTATTTCTAAGAGAAATTTGTGTGTGTGTTAAGTAAAAGTTTGGTAGTATTAAAGAAGAATGTTGTTACTTTGATGAGAAAATTTGTTGGTGTTAAGCAAAACTTGCTACTTCTGCCAGAAAAGTTGTTATCACAATCAAAAAATTTTTACTTCTAAGAAAAAATTTGGTATATTTGACAGAAAACTTGCTAGTTCGAACAGAAAACGTGTTATCACTGACGAAAAATATTAATTCTAAGAGAAATTTGTGTGTGTGTTAAGTAAAAGTTTGGTAGTATTAAAGAAGAATGTTGCTACTTTGATGAGAAGGTTTGTTAGTGTTAAGAAAAACTTGCTACTTCTGTCAGAAAAGTTGTCATCTCTATCAAAAAATTGTTACTTCTAAGAAAAAATTTGGTATCTTTGGCAGAAAACTTGCTAATTCAAACAGAAAATGTATTATCACTGATGAAAAATAATATTTCTAAGAGAAATTTGTGTGTTTGTTAAGTAAAAGTTTGGTAATATTAAAGAAGAATGTTGTTACTTTGATCAGAAGGTTTGTTAGTGTTAAGCAAAACTTGCTATTTCTGACAGAAAAGTTGTTATAACAATCAAAAAATTGTTACTGCTTAGAAAAAATTTGGTATCTTTGACAGAAAACTTGCTAGTTCGAGCAGAAAACGTGTTATCACTGACGAAAAATATTAATTCTAAGAGAAATTTGTGTGTGTGTTAAGTAAAATTTTGGTAGTATTAAAGAAGAATGTTGTTACTTTGATGAGAACATTTGTTGGTGTTAAGCAAAACTTGCTACTTCTGACTGAAAAGTTGTTATCACAATCAAAAATTGTTACTTCTAAGAAAAAATTTGGTATCTTTGGCAGAAAACTTGCTAATTCGAACAGAAAATGTATTATCACTGGTGAAAAATATTATTTCTAAGAGAAATTTGTGTGAGTGTTAAGTAAACGTTTAGTAATATTAAAAAGAATGTTGTTACTCTGAAGAGAAGATTTCTTAGTGTTAAGGGAAACTTTTTACTACCGTTTGAAACGTGGTTATTATATTTAAAAAATTGTTACTTCTATGGAAAAATTTGGTATCTTTGGAAGAAAACTTGCTAGTTCGAAAAGAAAACGTGTTATCTCTGATGAAAAATATTATTTCTAAGAGAAATTTGTGTGTGTGTTAAGTAAAAGTTTGGTAGTATTAAAGAAGAATGTTGTTACTTTGATGAGAAAATTTGTTGGTGTTAAGCAAAACTTGCTACTTCTGCCGGAAAAGTTGTTATCACAATCAAAAATTGTTACTTCTAAGAAAAAATTTGTCATCTTTGGCAGAAAACTTGCTATTTTGAACAGAAAACGTGTTAACACTGATGAAAAAATATTATTTCTAAGAGAAAAATGTGTGTGTTAAGTAAGCGTTTGGTAGCATTAAAGAAGAATGTTGTTTCTTTGATACGAAGGTTTGTTAGTTTTAAGCAAAACTTGCTACTTCTGACAGAAAAGTTGTTATCACAATCAAAAATTGTTACTTCTAAGAAAAAATTTGGTATCTTTGACAGGAAACTTGCTAGTTCGAACGGAAAACGTATTATCACTGATGAAAAAAACTATTTCTAAGAGAAATTTGTGTGTGTGTTAAGTAAAAGTTTGGTAGTATTAAAGAAGAATGTTGTTACTTTGATGAGAAGGTTTGTTAATTTTAAGCAAAACTTGCTATTTCTGACAGAAAAGTTGTTATCACAATCAAAAATTGTTGCTTCTAAGAATAAATTTGGCATCTTTGACAGAAAACTCGCTAGTTCGAACAGAGAACGTGTAAATATCCAATTTGGTATTTTTGGCAGAAAACTTCCTAGTTCGAACAGAAAACGTGTTATCACTGATGAAAGATATTATTTCTAAGAGAAATTCGTGTGTGTTAAGTAAACGTTTGGGGGTATTAAAGAAGAATGTTGTTACTTTGATGAGAAGGTTATTATTTCTAAGAGAAATTTGTGTGTGTTAAGTAGAAGTATGTTAGTTTTAAGATAAAATGTTGTTACTTTGATGAGAAGGTTTGTTAGTGTTAAGCAAAACTTGCTACTTCTGACGGAAAAGTTGTTATCACAATCTAAAATTGTTACTTCTAAGAAAAAATTTGGTATCTTTGACAGAAAAATTGCTAGTTCGAACAGAAAACGTGTTATCACTGACGAAAAATATTATTTCTAAGAGAAATTTGTGTGTGTGTGTTAAGTAAAAGTTTGGTAGTATTAAAGAAGAATGTTGTTACTTTGATGAGAAGTTTTGTTAGTGTCAAGCAAAACTTGCTACTTCTGACAGAAAAGTTGTTATCAAAATACAAAAATTGTTGCTGCTAAAAAAAATTTGGTATCTTTGACATTAAACTTGCTAGTTCGAACAGAAAACGTGTTATCGCTGATGAAAAATACTATTTCTAAGAGAAATTTGTGTGTGTGTGTTAAGTAAAAGTTTGGTAGTATTAAAGAAGAGTGTTGTTACTTTGATGAGAAGGTTTGTTAGTTTTAAGCAAAACTTGCTATTTCTGACAGAAAAGTTATTATCACAATCAAAAATTTTTACTTCTAAAAATAAATTTGGTATCTTTGACAGAAAACTTGCTAGTTCGAACAGAGAACGTGTTATCTCTGATGAAAAATATTATTTCTAAGAGAAAATTGTGTGTGTGTTAAGTAAAAGTTTGGTAGTATTAAAGAAGAATGTTATTACTTTGATGAGTAGGTTCGTTAGTGTTGAGCAAAACTTGCTACTTATGACTGAAAAGTTGTTATCACAATCAAAAATTGTTACTGCTAAGAAACAATTTGGTATTTTTGGCAGAAAACTTGCTAGCTCGAACAGAAAACGTGTTATCGCTGATGAAAAATATTATTTCTAAGAGAAATTTGTGTGTGTGTTAAGTAAAAGTTTGGTAGTATTAAAGAAGAGTGTTGTTACTTTGATGAGAAAATTTGTTAGTGTTAAGCAAAACTTGCTACTTCTGACGGAAAAGGTTGTTATCACAATCAAAAAATTGTTACTTCTAAGAAAAAATTTGGGATCTTTGGCAGAAAACTTGCTATTTCGAAAAGAAAATGTGTTAACACTGATGAAAAAATATTATTTCTAAGAGAAAATTGTGTGTGTTAAGTAAACATTTGGTAGTATTAAAGAAGAATGTTGTTACTTTGATGAGAAGGTTTGTTAGTGTTAAGAAAAACTTGCTACTTCTGACAGAAAAGTTGTTATCACAATCAAAAAAATTTTATTTCTAAGAAAATATTTTCTATCTTTGACAGAAAACTTACTAGTTCGGACAGAAAACGTGTTATCACTGACGAAAAATAATATTTATAAGAGAAATTTGTGTGTTTGTTAAGTAAAAGTTTGGTAGTATTAAAGAAGAATGTTGTTACTTTGATGAGAAGTTTTGTTAGTGTTAAGCAAAACTTGCTACTTCTGACAGAAACGTTGTTATCACAATCAAAAAATTGTTACTTCTAAGAAAAAATTTGTTATCTTTGACAGAAAAATTGCTATTTCGAACAGAAAACGTGTTAACACTGATGAAAAAATATTATTTCTAAGAGAAAATTGTGTGTCTTAAGTAAACGTTTGGTAGCATTAAAGAAGAATGTTGTTACTTTGATACGAAGGTTTGTTAGTTTTAAGCAAAACTTGCTATTTCTGACAGAAAAGTTGTTATCACAATCCAAAAATTGTTAATTCTAAGAAAAAATTTGGTATCTTTGGCAGAAAACTTGCTAGTTCGAACGGAAAATGTGTTATCACTGATGAAAAACACTATTTCTAAGAGAAATTTGTGTGTGTGTTAAGTAAAAGTTTGGTAGCATTAAAGAAGTAATGTTGTTACTTTGATGAGAAAATTTGTTAGTGTTAAGCAAAACTTGCTACTTCTGACAGAAACGTTGTTATCACAATCAAAAAATTGTTACTTCTTAGTAAAAATTTGGTATCTTTGACAGAAAACTTGCTAGTTCGAGCAGAAAACATGTTATCACTGATGAAAAATATTATTTCTAAGAGAAATTTGTGTGTGTGTTAAGTAAAAGTTTGGTAGTATTAAAGAAGAATGTTGTTACTTTGATGAGAAAAATTTGTTGGTGTTAAGCAAAACTTGCTACTTCTGACAGAAAAGTTGTTATCACAATCAAAATTGTTACTTCTAAGAAAAAATTTGTTATCTTTGGCAGAAAACTTGCTATTTCGAACAGGAAACGTGTTAACACTGATGAAAAAATATTATTTCTAAGAGAAATTGTGTGTGTGTTAAGTAAACGTTTGGTAGCATTAAAGAAGAATGTTGTTTCTTTGATACGAAGGTTTGTTAGTTTTAAGCAAAACTTGCTATTTCTGACAGAAAAGTTGTTATCACAATCAAAAAATTGTTACTTCTAAGAAAAAATTTGTTATCTTTGACAGGAAACTTGCTAGTTCGAACGGAAAACGTGTTATCACTGATGAAAAACACTATTTCTAAGAGAAATTTGTGTGTGTGTTAAGTAAAAGTTTGGTAGTATTAAAGAAGAATGTTGCTACTTTGATGAGAAGGTTTGTTAATTTTAAGCAAAACTTGCTACTTCTGACAGAAAAGTTATTACCACAATCAAAAATTGTTACTTCTAATAATAAATTTGGTATATTCGACAGAAACATTGCTAGATCGAACAGAAAACGTGTTATAGCTGACGAAAAATATTATTTCTAAGAGAAATTGTGTGTGTTATGTAAACGTTTGGTAGTATTAAGGAAGAGTGTTCTTACTTCGAAGAGAAGGTTGGTTACTGTTAAGCGGAACTTGCTACTTCCGACAGAAAAGTTGTTATCACAATAAAAAAATTGTTGATTCTAAGAAAAAATTTGGTATATTTCACAGCAAACTTGCTAGTTCGAACAGAAAACGTGTTATCGCTGATGAAAAATATTATTTCTAAGAGAAATTTGTGTGTGTGTTAGGTAAAAGTTTGGTAGTATTAAAGAAGATGTTGTTACTTTGATGAGAAGGTTTGTTAGTTTTAAGAAAAACTTGCTTCTTCCGACAGAAAAGTTGTTATCACAATCAAAAAATTGTCTCTTCTAAGAAAACATTTGGTATCTTTGACAAAAAACTTGCTTGTTTTAAATGAAAACGTTTTTTCACTGTCGAAAAATATTATTTTTAAGAGAAATTTGTGTGTGTTAAGTAAACATGTGGTAGTATTAAAGAAGAATGTTGTTACTTTGATGAGAAGGTTTGTTAGTGTTAAGAAAAACTTGCTACTTCTGTCAGAAAAGTTGTCATCTCTATCAAAAAATTGTTACTTCTAAGAAAAAATTTGGTATCTTTGGCAGAAAACTTGCTAATTCAAACAGAAAATGTATTATCACTGATGAAAAATAATATTTCTAAGAGAAATTTGTGTGTTTGTTAAGTAAAAGTTTGGTAGTATTAAAGAAGAATGTTGTTACTTTGATCAGAAGGTTTGTTAGTGTTAAGCAAAACTTGCTATTTCTGACAGAAAAGTTGTTATCACAATCAAAAAATTGTTACTTCTTAGTAAAAATTTGGTATCTTTGACAGAAAACTTGCTAGTTCGAACAGAAAACGTGTTATCACTGACGAAAAATATTAATTCTAAGAGAAATTTGTGTGTGTGTTAAGTAAAAGTTTGGTAGTATTAAAGAAGAATGTTGTTACTTTGATGAGAAAATTTGTTGGTGTTAAGCAAAACTTGCTACTTCTGACGGAAAAGTTGTTATCACAATCAAAAATTGTTACTTCTAAGAAAAAATTTGTCATCTTTGGCAGAAAACTTGCTATTTTGAACAGAAAACGTGTTAACACTGATGAAAAAATATTATTTCTAAGAGAAAAATGTGTGTGTTAAGTAAGCGTTTGGTAGCATTAAAGAAGAATGTTGTTTCTTTGATACGAAGGTTTGTTAGTTTTAAGCAAAACTTGCTACTTCTGACAGAAAAGTTGTTATCACAATCAAAAAATTGTTACTTCTAAGAAAAAATTCGGTATCTTTGACAGGAAACTTGCTAGTTCGAATGGAAAATGTGTTATCACTGATGAAAAAAACTATTTCTAAGAGAAATGTGTGTGTGTGTTAAGTAAAAGTTTGGTAGTATTAAAGAAGAATGTTGTTACTTTGATGAGAAGGTTTGTTAATTTAAAGCAAAACTTGCTATTTCTGACAGAAAAGTTGTTATCACAATCAAAAATTGTTACTTCTAAGAATAAATTTGGCATCTTTGACAGAAAACTCGCTAGTTCGAACAGAGAACGTGTAAATATCCAATTTGGTATTTTTGGAAGAAAACTTCCTAGTTCGAACAGAAAACGTGTTATCACTGATGAAAGATATTATTTCTAAGAGAAATTCGTGTGTGTTAAGTAAAAGTTTGGGGGTATTAAAGAAGAATGTTGTTACTTTGATGAGAAGGTTATTATTTCTAAGAGAAATTTGTGTGAGTTAAGTAGAAGTATGTTAGTTTTAAGATAAAATGTTGTTACTTTGATGAGCAGGTTTGTTAGTGTTAAGCAGAATTGCTACTTCTGACGGAAAAGTTGTTATCACAATCAAAAATTTTTACTTCTAAGAAAAATTTAGTATCTTTGACAGAAAACTTGCTAGTTCGAACAGAAAACGTGTTATCACTGACGAAAAAATGTTATTTCTAAGAGAAATTTGTGTGTGTGTGTTAAGTAAAAGTTTGGTAGTATTAAAGAAGAATGTTGTTACTTTGATGAGAAGTTTTGTTAGTGTCAAGCAAAACTTGCTACTTCTGACTGAAAAGTTGTTATCACAATACAAAAATTGTTACTGCTAAGAAAAAATTTGGTATCTTTGACAGTAAACTTGCTAGTTCGAACAGAAAACGTGTTATCGCTGATGAAAAATATTATTTCTAAGAGAAATTTGTGTGTGTGTTAAGTAAAAGTTTGGTAGTATTAAAGAAGTAAGTTGTTACTTTGATGAGAAAATTTGTTAGTGTTAAGCAAAACTTGCTACTTCTGACAGAAACGTTGTTATCACAATCAAAAAATTGTTACTTCTTAGTAAAAATTTGGTATCTTTGACAGAAAACTTGCTAGTTCGAGCAGAAAACGTGTTATCACTGATGAAAAATATTATTTCTAAGAGAAATTTGTTTGTGTGTTAAGTAAAAGTTTGGTAGTATTAAAGAAGAATGTTGTTACTTTGATGAGAAAATTTGTTGGTGTTAAGCAAAACTTGCTACTTCTGACAGAAAAGTTGTTATCACAATCAAAATTGTTACTTCTAAGAAAAAATTTGTTATCTTTGGCAGAAAACTTGCTATTTCGAACAGGAAACGTGTTAACACTGATGAAAAAATATTATTTCTAAGAGAAAATTGTGTGTGTTAAGTAAACGTTTGGTAGCATTAAAGAAGAATGTTGTTTCTTTGATACGAAGGTTTGTTAGTTTTAAGCAAAACTTGCTATTTCTGACAGAAAAGTTGTTATCACAATCAAAAAATTGTTACTTCTAAGAAAAAATTTGGTATCTTTGACAGGAAACTTGCTAGTTCGAACGGAAAACGTGTTATCACTGATGAAAAAAACTATTTCTAAGAGAAATTTGTGTGTGTGTTAAGTAAAAGTTTGGTAGTATTAAAGAAGAATGTTGCTACTTTGATGAGAAGGTTTGTTAATTTTAAGCAAAACTTGCTATTTCTGACAGAAAAGTTATTATCACAATCAAAAATTGTTACTTCTAAGAATAAATTTGGTATCTTTGACAGAAAACTTGCTAGTTCGAACAGAAAACGTGTTATCACTGACGAAAAATATTAATTCTAAGAGAAATTTGTGTGTGTGTTAAGTAAAAGTTTGGTAGTATTAAAGAAGAATGTTGTTACTTTGATGAGAAGGTTTGTTAGTCTTAAGCAAAACTTGCTACTTCCGCCAGAAAAGTTGTTATCACAATCAAAAAATTGTTTCTTCTAAGAAAAAAATTTGGTATATTTGACAAAAAACTTGCTAGTTCGAACAGAAAACGTGTTATCACTGACGAAAAATATTATTTCTAAGAGAAATTTGTGTGTGTTAAGTAAACGTTTTGTAGTATTAAAGAAGAATGTTGTTACTTTGATGAGAAGGTTTGTTAGTGTTAAGAAAAACTTGCTACTTCTGTCAGAAAATTTGTCATCTCTATCAAAAAATTGTTACTTCTAAGAAAAAATTTGGTATCTTTGGCAGAAAACCTGCTAATTCGAACAGAAAATGTATTATCACTGATGAAAAATAATATTTCTAAGAGAAATTTGTGTGTTTGTTAAGTAAAAGTTTGGTAGTATTAAAGAAGAATGTTGTTACTTTGATCAGAAGGTTTGTTAGTGTTAAGCAAAACTTGCTACTTCTGACAGAGAAGTTGTTATCACAATCAAAAAATTGTTACTTCTTAGTAAAAATTTGGTATCTTTGACAGAAAACTTGCTAGTTCGAACAGAAAACATGTTATCACTGATGAAAAATATTATTTCTAAGAGAAATTTATGTGTGTGTTAAGTAAAAGTTTGGTAGTATTAAAGAAGAATGTTGTTACTTTGATGAGAAAATTTGTTGGTGTTAAGCAAAACTTGCTACTTCTGACGGAAAAGTTGTTATCACAATCAAAAATTGTTACTTCTAAGAAAAAATTTGTCATCTTTGACAGAAAAATTGCTATTTTGAACAGAAAACGTGTTAACACTGATGAAAAAATATTATTTCTAAGAGAAAATTGTGTGTGTTAAGTAGACGTTTGGTAGCATTAAAGAAGAATGTTGTTTCTTTGATACGAAGGTTTGTTAGTTTTAAGCAAAACTTGCTACTTCTGACAGAAAAGTTGTTATCACAATCCAAAAATTGTTACTTCTAAGAAAAAATTTGGTATCTTTGACAGGAAACTTGCTAGTTCGAATGGAAAATGTATTATCACTGATGAAAAACACTATTTCTAAGAGAAATTTGTGTGTGTGTTAAGTAAAAGTATGGTAGCATTAAAGAAGAATGTTGCTACTTTGATTAGAAGGTTTGTTAATTTAAAGCAAAACTTGCTATTTCTGACAGAAAAGTTATTATCACAATCAAAAATTGTTGCTTCTAAGAATAAATTTGGTATCTTTGACAGAAAACTCGCTAGTTCGAACAGAGAACGTGTTATCGCTGATGAAAAATATTATTTCTAAGAGAAAATTGTGTTTGTGTTAAGTAAAAGTTTGGTAGTATTAAAGAAGAATGTTGTTACTTTGATGAGAAGGTTTGTTAGTGTTAAGCAAAACTTGATACTTCTGACTGAAAAGTTGTTATCACAATCAAAAATTGTTACTTCTAAGAACCAATTTGGTATTTTTGGCAGAAAACTTGCTAGTTCGAACAGAAAACGTGTTATCACTGATGAAAGATATTATTTCTAAGAGAAATTCGTGTGTGTTAAGTAAACGTTTGGGAGTATTAAAGAAGAATGTTGTTACTTTAATGAGAAGGTTATTATTTCTAAGAGAAATTTGTGTGTGTTAAGTAGAAGTATGTTAGTTTTAAGATAAATGTTGTTACTTTGATGAGAAGGTTTGTTAGTGTTAAGGAAAAATTGCTACTTCTGACGGAAAAGTTGTTATCAAAATCTAAAAATTGTTACTTCTAAGAGAAATTTGGTATCTTTGGCAGAAAACTTGTTAGTTTGAACAGAAAACGTGTTATCACTGACGAAAAATATTATTTCTTAGAGAAATTTGTGTGTGTGTGTTAAGTAAAAGTTTGGTAGTATTAAAGAAGAATGTTGTTACTTTGATGAGAAGTTTTGTTAGTGTCAAGCAAAACTTGCTACTTCTGACAGAAAAGTTGTTATCACAATACAAAAATTGTTGCTGCTAAGAAAAAATTTGGTATCTTTGACAGTAAACTTGCTAGTTCGAACAGAAAACGTGTTATCTCTGATGAAAAATATTATTTCTAAGAGAAATTTGTGTTTGTTTTAAGTAAAAGTTTGGTAGTATTAAAGAAGAGTGTTGTTACTTTGATGAGAAAATTTGTTAGTGTTAAGCAAAACTTGCTACTTCTGACAGAAACGTTGTTATCACAATCATAAAATTGTTACTTCTAAGAAAAAATTTGGCATCTTTGGCAGAAAACTTGCTATTTCGAACAGAAAACGTGTTAAAACTGATGAAAAAATATTATTTCTAAGAGAAAATTGTGTGTGTTAAGTAAAAATTTCGTAGTATTGAAGAAGAATATTGTGACTTCGAAGAGAAGTTTTGTTAATATTAAGCAGAGCTGGCTACTTCCGTCAGAAGAATTATTATAACAATCAAAAAGATGTTACTCCTAAGAAAAATGGTCATTTTTCACAGCAAACTTGCTAGTTCGAATGGAAAACGTGTTATAACTGACGAAAAATATTATTTTTAAAAGAAATTTGTGGTTGGGCGGATGTGGTGATGGCAGAGGGATGTCTTAGAGTAGTTATCGCGCTACACTGTGGGCTGAATTGCTTGCGAAAACCCGAATGAATGACTTGAAAATAAAATTTTTAGCGAGAAATATTGGAAAAGTGTTTTTGGGGAGATTGGATGATGAGAGGGGATGTCTTAGAGTATTTATAGTGTAAAATTGTGAGGTGAAATGCGCAGAGTATCTAACAATAGTAAAGAAAAAATGGGGGCCTCTCTTTTTTCAAAGGGGGGATGATATGTGGAGAGCTGGTGCTAGCGTGAAAACAGTGTCGTAGCGTCATTCCGTTCTGGACTATAAGTATACTGTTTTATCGGTTTGGACATCTACTCTTCTCAAACAGGGATGCTCTGACGTTAGAGTATTGCTGTAGAAACTCAAAGATAATTTCCTTATTATTACTAACTTTAAATTATCTCGAGCAAGACCGTTTTTAAGCCTCTTTTATCATGTAGCCGAAGCCCGGATTCCGGCTCCTCGGAACGATTCAACAGTGAGCAAACCCCCCCCCCCGGAATCGCGTTGGGATGATCGGCTTCCGTCCCTGGAATCAGACAACACTGACCAAACTCCCCCCTATTGCGCGGGGGGGGTGGGAACAAGAATTTTCCCCTTTGCACGTCTTGATATTTTTGCTGACAAATGTGTCCTGGGTTGCGCCAGGTTTTTGATAAACTGTACGGTGAATTGGATACTCCCTCGGTGGCGCATTAGTAGGGATGACAGTGCCAGCGCTGATTACACATCCATATATGGGCATAGAATACAGACAGAGGTATACAAAATTGCCAGATAAGAGTTTCATGGTTATGTTGATGTTGTTTCTTAGTTCTGTTCTGTTTGTTGATGGTTATGTGGTTTGATGGTTACATTGTTTGATGGTTATTTGATTTGATGTTGTTTCATAGTTCTTTTCTGTCTGTTGGTCAACTTGTTTGATGTTTCTAAGCCTAATGGATACAGACGGGAGTTTACATCATTGCCAGATAAGAGCGTCTAACGGGAACAAGATCACATGTCTCTTTCTAGGCCAATCCTAGGAGTCGGAAATATGAACGGAACAAGATCATTGTTACCTATTTCTAGGTCAATATATTTACGTAAGGTTTCTCTTACAACACAAAAGGATGCCGAAACAAAGGAACATTCAGAAATTACTTTTAGGGGTTTATTTGGGCGAAACAAATTAATCGACATTTTAGGGATTTTTTTGGGTGAAACAGTTTGAGATATTTTAGAGGATGATTTGGGGTGAAACTCTGTAATCGTTATAATACACAAGCACACAATATTGGATTAGTGAGAGAATTATCAGTATGAACCATCAATGACTCTATCCACAATGGACCTCAACCTCCAGGGACAACTTCTCCCCAGCCCCCAAGACCCATTCCCACTATTCCAATTTTTTTTTAGGATACCCCCCAATTTTCCATACAGAGGCTCAAATTAAGAGTTAAAAATGTGTAAGAAAAAAGTTAGCAGAATGTCAACATTGACCTCATCTTTACCTCAACCTCCAGGGGCCACCTCTCCCCAGCCCCCAACATACACAATATTGGATTAGTGAGAGAATTATGAGTATGAACCATCAATGACTCTATCCTCAATGGACCTCAACCTCGAGGGACAACCTCTCCCCAGCCCCCAAGACCCATTCCCACTATTCCAACTTTTTTTTTAGGACACCCCCAATTTTCAATATAGAGGCTCGAATTAAGAGTTAAAAATGTGTAGGAAAAAAGTTGGCAGAACGTCAATTTTGACCTAATCTCTCAAGATTTAGAAAAGCAGATGGTATGAACATCCAATTCTGTTACTTTTTATCTCACATTATCAAATATGGTATTTAGAATGCTACCCCATTTTTTTTTAAAGTCCCAACCCATCCCCACCCCCCATGACCAAAAAATGTTTCCCCATTACGACTTTGTATTTACAAACCTTAGCGCATCAGCTATTCATGCAAACATCCACCAATAAAATCCATATTAAAAGAAATTTTCATCACTATAAACAAATTATACACTTCGAAACCTATATTTTCAAAGCCTATTTTTGACCGATCTGGTAAAATTTTTGGCCAAAAACACTTTGCAGACGTTCACGAAACGTTGAATCTTTCTTTTTCTCTTAATAAAAATTAGTTCATCTGTGTTGTAAGAATCAGAGCAAATTTTGTGGGTTTTCACAAGAAAATAGCTCGTCTTTAACAAACTTAGCCATAGTTAATCGATACTGTGTATAATTGCTTCATTTTTAGTCCAACTGCGTAGCGAATAAAGGAACATTTAAAAAATTTCTTCTGATTTTGTGTGGTTTCGCAAGAAAATAGCTCGTCTTTAACAAACTTACCAATAGCTAATCGAAACTGTCTATAAATATCTTAATTTTTAGTCCAATTACGTAGCAAATAAAGAAACATTTGAAACTTTTTCTGACTTTCTGTGGTTTTCGCAAGAAAATAGCTCGTCTTTACCAAACTTAGCCATAGCTAATCGAAACTGTCTATAAACATCTTAATTTTTATTCCAATTGCGTAGCGAATAAAGAAACAAAATTTCCAAATATTGGAAGCATGGGGGATTTCATAATGCTACAATTGACTTTAAGGGAATACATTGTTTATGTAATTTCGATGCTAGTGGCTGTACTCGTTCACTTTAAGCCTATTTTTTTCATATTCTTTTATTATTTTAGTGACTCGAGTTCAGAAGGACATTTGAGGTGATGTTATATTTTTATGGATGTAAGGATTTTTATTCCTTACATCAAACTCAACTTCTTTGAGAACCTCATGAGGGAGGTATAAATCTTTTTCTTCAAAAAGAGGACTGAGAATTCAACTGTTGATAATGTTTGTATAAAACCTCCCATTTCCTGAGGACAGGCTGTCGTGTAGCATCGTAGTTCGTCCCTAAACTTATTAAATTTCAAAAATGTATTTTAACTGAAAGTAAGGAGTAATATTAAAACTTTAAACGAACAGAACTTATTTGGTAACACCTCGCTCGCTTCCTTAACACCTCGCTTTTTACGCTAAAGTCTGACTCATTGTCACAGCTCTGCTTTTTAAAGTAATAAAGAACTATAGCGTAAAGGGTGGGGTGTTGAAGAGGGGACAGTTCCTTTCATATACGAAATAATTTTTGTTCGTTTTGAGTTTTAATGTCGCTCCTTACTTTCAGTTAAAAAAAAATAATATTTATTTTTGTTTAGAGGTGATCATGTCATACAAATAGCTACAGAATATCAGAAGACGGCCGATATTTGGTCGTCTTCTGAATTATTTTCTTGGCATGTTTTTTTTAATAGCCCCAATTTTAAACGTTTACCAAATTTGGTTATTTTAAATGTGAAAATAAAGAATGTGAAATGATTGCAGTGTAAGTTATTTCTCTAGGATATGACTTCATTTTCTCTTAGAGAGAAGCTGTATCCATTTCATAAATATTATGAATATCCAAAGCCAACACCTTGTAACAGCGCAGTGGATAAAGCCATTTCTGGAAACTTCTGGGCTCAGGTTCGATCCCGACTGTTGCAAGGAACTTTCACTACTAATGACAATTCTAGTTAATTTTTCTTTTGGTTTAATTACTAGAATTTGTACGTGGAAATATACTTCCTATGTTTATTTCGGCCAGACTCCAATATTCGGCCAGAAGACGGCGATGTCATTCCATATATATTTAAGTGTTATAGTGCGCTTTTTATATAAGCAAAGAGATCGTGCAGAAGAGCAACTCGGCTGAATAGTAACTGAATTTCTAAAAAATGGAGTTCTGATATCATTAGATATTTCAAAAGAATTGGCGTTTTATGCTGATTCTACATATATAAGATTCATTAAGGTTACTGTTACCCATCAAAAGCTACGAGCCAGAGAAAATTTGCCTCTAAGGAACGGTGAAATGCAAAAAATGAGCGAATTGCATAGATTGCAGCCCTTGCCCCAACGGCATTTGGGAGGGGGGGTCATCTCCATACGCATAGTTATTGGACCTTTTAAAAAAATGTGGAAGAAAATGGTTATCTCAAATTTTTTTATCGTATGTCTTTGGGGAATAAGGGACGTGGTGCTGCTTGCCCTCTGATCATTTTTTACTCATAAAAAGGATACAAGAACTTTTAATTCGTAATAGAATGTTGCTCCTCTGAAGTTTCCTTCCATAGGAAACTTCTAGAAAATGGGAACGTAAAATCCTTCAATACGAAGGGCCTTCGGGTAATCAAAAAAATATAGAAAAAACAAGACATAGAGCCCACTTTGCTCTTTATAGGTAATGCTATGATTTGCACTGCCTATAATTTTCTTTGTATATGCATTTATTTTTATCTTGTGTAATATCGTCAACTATAAAAATAAATCCGTTATTTTAAGTCGCTACAGTAGAGCGGCTATAGGATTCTCTTCCAAATTTTTATAGCAGGATAAAAGAGCTATAGGAATTTGTTGTTTTATTTCACAGTGTATTACGGTCATCTAATTTATCGTTTCTGAACAGCTTCAGTTTACTTCTGCTAATGTCTTTATGGGTTGATTGATGTAGGGCTTGCCATTAGAAGACTTGAAAAACAAAACAATATTTATCATTTAACTTTATTTGGAAAGAAGCAATTTTTCCATCATGATTTTGTAACAATTGCAAACATCAGGGCAATCTTTGGTAGTGATCCATGTGCCAAAGAAGGCCGAAGCTGTTAAGAGGTCGGTAAGAGCGATAGAAGATCGAGAAAGAATGCTTAAAGTTTGACAAGGGAGATAAATGGAGGGAGAGGTGATAACTCTGTTCTAACAGGGACAAAGCTATTATTCAAGCTGCACAATGGTATGGCAAGGCATAAACACCAGCAAACTAGCAAACTACACTGAGATTCAATACGCTATCTATATTGAGAACATCCGATATTTAATTTCAGATTGTGACTACGTCGTTGAAGAAATCACAGAAAAACTACAGATCCCTGTTTCATTCCCTTGGGGTTGTTCCATTGTAACTGAACCTTCGCGTAACTGAACTTTTACGCAACTGCATCCTCATTTAAATGGACCCCTATTCAAATCAACCCCTGTGCAACTTAGCCCTTGTCCAACTGAGCCCCGTGCAACTTAACCCGTATTTAACTGAACCCCTGTGTACGTCAACCCTTTTTTACTTAACCGCCAATTCCAATCATCCCCATTCAGCTCAACCCTTCTATAATCAACAATACAACTATAAAATGTAAATTAGCCCGTTTTCTCTGAAGTGATCAAAGCTGACTCGAATAAAATGTTCTTTATTTAATTAATTAGTTCTTATGCAGGTACTTTTTAATTTTATGCTGTTTTAATGCAAAACTATTCCTCTCCTCTCTTCTATAAAAAGCAACAATTTTTCCTTCTTTCTTATATATTTGAAGATTGACGAAAATTTACATACCTTGGGCCCGAACACTTGAATTTTATGGCTGTAACAATAGCTGCACCCTAGTACAGAGAAAACCACGGGCCATAGTAGCCAAAAACTTGAAAAAGCGCTGTGTCGTAAGAAAATTTTGAGGTTTGAGCTAAACGGGGGTTCATTTAAATGGGGCTGAGTTGCACGGGGGTTCAGTTAAATGAGAGTGAATTTTACGGGTTCGGTTGCACGCACACCTTCCCTTACAAACTGGTAAAGCAACCATAAATATCACCCGGACCACGAGATTACAGTACAAATTCCGATACGCTCATATCATCGAAGGGTGATAGGATATGGCATTTTGGGCCTTAATATCTACAGTAATTTTCTAGTAAAAACCTAAAAAAAATAATGTCCATGGCAGCCCTGACAACGATTCGATAGAAAAACCGCTGGATACCGACAGAGTAGTTGAGCTTTAGACAGTTTTTTTGCCCTTAGACAATACCCTGCATTTTTTTTTTACCTTAAGCCAATTAATTGTTAGGCAAAGAATACTGACGGAGCTGTTTTCAACCCCGTGGTGTCAATTTGCAAAAAATATTAGGGTGAGGGGGGTAAATGTGTTGTTTTTTTCAAAATCCAGGAAGGGGGGGGGGAATTTTCTGTAATAAAAATAGCAATTTTTCAAAAATGTAGAGATTAAAAGAATATAGAGCGTGACAAACCCCCCCCCCCTTCTTCAACTTCCCACCACAGCTAGTCCTAAGGGGTAGCCTCACTCTGTGAGCCTAATTTGAAAGAATGGCACTCACTAAGTCCAATAAGCAGGAATGACTGATTTACCTAATCAATACCGAAATTTTTTTAAGATGCCTTCACCATAAAAGTTCAATCTAAAACTCTTATTCTAATTCATCTCTTTCGGTACACCAGTACAATCGAGATAGGTCGGCTTGAACAATAGAAACATATTATTAGCATGCAATGGACGATCCAAAGCCAAATGTGTTCAATAATGCGAAGTAATTATGGTTCTAGTTATATCAGATACAAAAAAGACGAAGTTCAATTTCTTAGCTACTAGCTATAATTGTTAACATATTTTCCTTTACCCCCCCCCCCAAAAAAAGCTTATGATCCCCCTCACATAATCTATTTTTCTTTTTATTAAAAAATCAAGGAAAGTCGAACCTTCCTAGCTGAGTGGTTAGCTGGTACGCTAGAAATCCTTTGTTTGTGAGGACACAGGTTCGAGTCCTGGTGTCGCTGGTTATTTGGTTTAAAACTATGGTCAGTGGTGTGACTCAGCCAGCGTCGACCCAGCTCTGAATGGGTACCTGGGGAAATCTGGGGGGGGGGGAACACGGGAAATGTCGGATGATTTGCCCCCAACCGCACATTGCACTCCGGGCCGAAGGCAAAGAATCAGGAGATTGGAACCCGCGCTACACAGATTGATCAGCATGCGAAAAAGTTTCATTTTATTCTAAAATTGAAAGATGCACCAACTGGTTTTTAGGACAATGACACAAGTTGTTTATGGGATATAAACTCTGTCTCTCTTTTATAGCTTCCCAACCAATCGGTTAAAACCCTCAGGGCCCAAAACTGGACATTCATAAACACTAACTTTCTAAAACAAATAGAAATTTACCCTTGCAAAATTAAGATTGCTTAGAAATCTTTCTAATGACCAAAACCTCTTGAAGAGTAATATTAAAATAAGCTTTTGGGGAAGTTAGTTTCAGAACCCATTACTGTAAGTTCAGCTCTTAAAAAATTTGGAAAAAACAACATTTTAAACAAAATTTAATACTAGACAAAACAACATAACTTGATTCGCGAAAATAAGTAAAGTAAAAAACAAGACAAAGAAGAAGACGAAGAACGGGTATCGGATTACGCTTTATGGCTTAAATTTGACTTGAGGAATATTTTTTGAATGGAGGCATTTGTCACACACCCATTCAGCATACACTTCAGCCGTGAGAAGATGAAACGCTGCCTCAGTCAGTCCTGTACACATTCTGGAAAAAAATATATAATTTCAGAAAAATACAGATATGCTGCAAATAGTAAAAGGATGAACAATAGCATACGAATATGTGCTTAATGTTCAAACTTAATTTAAATATTGAGGCCTCTTTCCATCATAAATCTTCTATAGATGGGGTAAAACCATTAGATATTAACTAACAGAATTATTTTCAAATATTCGCAGGGACACAAGATTTACCGCGAATAAAATAAATAAATGTTAAATTCAAATAAAGAAATATAAAAATAAATCCTTCAGTCTCATGCTCAAAATCCATTGGCATTCTCCCTCGATACCCTTATGAGACAAGCGGATGTTAATAACAATTTTCTACTAGCTCCTGATAACCTTGTGACTAAAAAATGTTTGCTAGGGTGGCAAACATAGCTTTAATGTCCGCAACAAAGAGTATGCGTAACTTTAAGAGTGGAAACTGGCGCTAGTACCAACCAAAAAAACTATCAACGCCATCAAACGTTAGGGAATACTTGACAAAGCTTTGTAATCGTTTTTCTGTCAGGAACTGATATCAGACACTTAATGCACTAATTAAAGACACTTATTAATGCACTAATTTTACCGACTGCACAAATTAAATCAATTATTCTCATTATTAAACTGAGAAAATTGTCAAGTGTCGCCAAATGCCAAATGGCGTTGAGGTTTTTTGTCGAAACTGGCGCCAGTTCCAACTCTTGCAAGTCAACCGTACTCTTTGGAGTGCAAGATGCAGTTATTTTTAGCATTTCATTACATAACTACCATTTTTTACATCTCAATTTTTAAGTGGATAAATATAATGTTAAAAAAACTTCCTTGACCTTTGGTGGTCTATCACTAGTTATTCATATTCTAATGGGCAAAAAAAAGTTATTATTTTTATCAAAGACGAAACAGTTTAGAGCAAGACAAGAAAATACAGCTAACACTGGCTAAATACAGCTGCCCTTTAAAATATATTCATATATAATGCTTCTTCCGTATCTTTACTATTTGTGTGGTTTAGTTGAGGGTGTAAACAAACTTTTTCGTATTGTAGCAAATTTGCCAGACAATGGTCAGTCTTAAAGGAAGCAAATATTAACTATTTTAGGGTTTTTCTTTAAGGTTGATTTATTTTCATCTGACACTCTATGCTAAAACAGACTTTCAAGCTATTCTGAAACTTTATCAAAATAACTGAACCACAATCTTTATTTTTGATTTTAGTTTATAAGCTAAACGAAAAACAATTTTCAAAATTAAAAAGCTGCCACTACTATCTTTTTTGTGTTGTAAAACAAGTATGAATAATCAGTTCGGTGAATCAACCTGCTAAATTTGAACTAAATACCAAATATTCTTTGTTTACAAGAGGAAAATAAATAAAATAAAAAAAATTAAGTAAAGGCATTTTTTTTGAAAACTGATGAATCTTAGGCATTGTAAGTATAAAGATTCAGCAGGGACAGACAGACTGATTTGGAAATAAATTGCAGAAAATATCCATCCAAAAAATCTGGAGCCTTTTTTTGGGGCAGGGGATCTAGGCAAAACCTGGTCCCGTTTCAAGTTTTCACGGGGAGCCTCAGGTCCTTCACATCAGAAGTGTTTTTGCTGTCTGTTCTGGTGTTCCCCTTGAAAAACAGAACCAATCGTTGCCTTTGTCGCATTAAAGATAAAATTTTTACCCTAGTAGACATTATTTACCCTTGAAAATCAGTCAGTCAGTGACATTCTTAACAAGTTACAATTTCGAATGATAAAACAGTCAACAGTCGGTAAAAATTGTCATTACAGCTTTTAGTATTTAATAAATAAGTTAAAATAACAACTTAGCCTACGATTTCTAAATCTGCTTTGGTTACTTTCAAATCTTGATATTGAACATACAACATATTTTCCGTACATACATTATTGTGTGTGCACAAGTATTATTATGTTACTACATACTATATCATTATGTCTGTGCTCACATACCAAATACGACAAATTTCTCTTTTTCTTCCTCTTCTCTTAATGTCTTTTAATGTCAATTTAAGTCAATGTCAATTTCAATTAATGTCAATGTCTCTTAATGTCAATTTAAGGAACTTAAGATGAGCACATATCGTATTTAACATTGAAGGACAAAGTTGATTGTCTGTTTCAAGTGTTTAACAGGGTTGTCTCAAGTTTCCAAATGTAGGTCATCAGCGAAATCAAGAGATTACCAGTACTTACCTAATGCTACAAAAAAAAGTTAAAGTAAAGAAAGGTCATTGATATGGCCATTACTAATTGACATTAAACAGTTTTCCAAAATTAAAGAGAAATTTACGAAACTTAAGACGATCAAAAATCAGCATATATGAGACATCTAACTCATAACACATGGAAATTTTTTAAAGTAACAAAATCAAAAACTATCAGGAATTAATATGGATAAGGTTTTTGGGCTTTTTTGTTGCTGTTTTTTGGTTAACCAAATTAATTTTCGCTATTATTATTATTATGACGAGATGTACCGAATTTAGAAAATGTAAATATAGAGTGAAAACGAGCATAATATTTACAAGCAGTGAAAAAAATTAAATAATAATAATCTGAATATTTCGACTCCATGTTCAGGACCTTTAATCAACGGAAAAAATGAATTAAGCTAAATTAAACACAATATATAAAGAAAAACAAAAAAAAAACAACAAACAATAAAACAGAAATAAAACTCACATTTTAACAACTTCCAAACATCACTAAACCAATTACTGCAACATAGCATGAATACGCACACATAATGACATACAGATTGTCTCTGGTACAATTCCAGTGATTGTACCATGCTATTTTGCGGTGTTTTATCTATTTATTTTTGTTTTTCCCTTTATATGTTGTGTCTAATTTATTTTAATTCATTTTTTTCCGTTGATAAAGGCTCCCGGAAATGGAGTCGAAATATTCAGATTTGTATTATTTAAGTATGTTTCATTCCACTGCTTTTAAATATTATACCCATTTCCTCTTTATATTTTCATTTGTTAGATTCTGCGAATGGAAAGTCAGTGTGGTCTAATAAATTATTCATGACTAGATGTATTGTGTTCTTTTTCTGTATATGTCCTACTATTTATACACCCAGCTTTACAAGCTCTGCTCTCCGTTGAGGGTTAATGTTTTTTTGTAGATGTAAATGTACTCTATTAAATAAAACATTAAACAATGAAGTCAAGCTTAAACCAAACGTAAATTGCTCCTAATAAGTGTGGGCTTGTCTCTCTCCCCCCCCCCAAGTTCTTAAAAGGTCAATGTAATTTATTTGTTACCAGAAACGAAACAAGTAGCAGTAGGTAAAAGAAACAATTAGTTTTCTAGACATTTAAAAATAGACGGATTAGACAGACTAATGACTTTCTAGACGGATTAGCCTTTCTAGACAGATTAAAAATGGGAAAGTCTTACAAGAACAGCAGTTTTGTAAACAGTAAAACTAAATTAATTTTTTTCTTGTACACCTTTGTGCATTTCCTTTCTTGTACGCACAGGTTTTTCCTTAAAGTATAAATGAGACTAGCCTTACGAGGAAATGGAAAGTGCTGAAGCGAGTGTCAATAGTGGAAACACATCAAGCTCTGCTCACCGTTGTCTTGGATTCGATTTTGTTGTAATTACGTTTTATAAATAACTGTTTAATGTGTCAAAGGTTTACTTGGTTTCAACAACTAGTTTCAATCCCTTCAGTTTATGACCCCCTCTCTTTAATTGAAGGGATTCAATTAAAGATTTTTGAATAGTAAAATGTTAAGAAAACAGATCCTTATGAGTGAAACGTCACAATTGTCTAAACTAAAGCTAAGTGACTTACCTGTGAAACCAAAAATTACACCCAGATTCACAGAGAATAGCTTGGTCATTATCATGCACTTCTTTGTGACAAATACCACACGGGTATATAGGAGGAGCATTTGGATTCTGCGGGTTGAATACCATAGGCTGATCAACTGGGTACACCTACAAAAAATTTACAAGATTAGCTCATGTTAGCATAAATAAATATATGATAACACATTTATTTGAGCTAGTACCGTAAAATAAATTTAGTAAACAGGATTTATTTTTGGTAATACAAGAAAAGGGAAGCTTGTTATTATGAGCCTGTTCATAGAACTTAGAGCTTAGCTTAGATTTGACGCCTGAAAGTATGTGGGTTGAAGTCCCTCTAGTTATATTTTTAAAGTTTTCAAACCGTTCGTGGTAACGAACTGTATAGTAAGAGCGACTCGTCTCAATAGTAACCGAAACTCTAAAAAACGGAAATTTGATGCCAATAGATGCATCAAAAAAATTGCATTTTTATGCTGAATTTAAATCTGTAAGTTTTGTCAAGAATCGTCTTACCCTTCAAAAGTTATAAGCCAGAGAAAATTTGCCTTATTTTCGAAAAAAAGGGGGAAACCCCCTAAAAGTCATAGAATCTTAATGAAAATTACACCATCAGATTCAGCGTATTAGAGAACTTTACTGTAAGGTTTCAAGCTCCTATCTGCAAAAACGTGGAATTAGGTATTTTTTGCCAGAAGAAAGATCACGAATGTGTTTTTTTTTTTTTTTTTTCCTTTCCCAGGCGTGATCGTATCGACCCAGTGGTCCTAGAATGTCACGAAAGGGATCATTCGAACGAAAATTAAAAGTTCTAGAGCCTTTTGTAATCAAAAGACAAAAAAAAATTTAAAAATAGAATCACTCTTTTAAAAAAACCTGCATTTTGATGTCTTCCATACTGCAGTCTTTTCAAAGATATTTGATTTTTGAAGCAATTACATAAGGAATCATGTTAAAGATTGATCAATGATGTCATAATCGTAGGTTGTGGCCAGTCGTCTCTTACTATTTCAATTAAGAAAAAGCCACGGGCTTTTTCCTGTTTGTAATCCGGGTTGCAGCGATAGCTAGCAACCTAGTAAGAGACGATCACGCCCAATAGTTAAAAATAAAATAGTCCATAACTTCTAATAATAATACCGGATCAAATGAATTTTAGGGTTAATTCCATCCACCAGGGATACGGCAGACGCACTATATGAACAAAGGTGCCAAAGAAAGATAATTATGTAAATCATGAGACCGACTTAGATATATCCTTAAAATAAGAACTCCTACATTTAGATGTTTTAAAACAACCCACAAGCAAAGATGAGAAAGTAGGTAACATCAAACTGATGTGCTAATCAAAATGCCATAATTATTTGTAAACTGTCTAAGGCTTGAGAAAAACCGCTACATAGAATATATGCAATATTTATACCGTTTTTCGACCAAAACCAAAAGGAAATTCCGGATTTACATGAGATTATTTTGGGATTAGGAATACACCAACCAAGCGTGTTAATTACCAAAATTAACCTACAAAGGCATTATTTTGAGAGGGGACAAAATCAAAAGAAAAAAAAACACAACAAGCAGGCAAATAATATGGAAATATATAGGATAGGGTGACTACAAACCCCTTAGTTTATGAATGTTATCATGTGAGCCGTTCAAAAGTTAAGTAAATTAATTCTACCTGTTATTTTGTCTTTCTTTTTTTTGCAGAATTTAGCGTCAATAAACCCTGTGTAATTTTACCTTTGAATGTCCATAAAGAAGTTCCCTAGACATGAGGATTAATATCACAGTGACAAAATAGTTTCGATCCCTGAATACGGTGCTGCCAAGGTGTTTGAATTCTTTCTCCCGTAAAACTTAAATATTAGCACATAAATACCAAACAACCTCAAACTGTATGATGAGGAATTATGTAAATAGAATTCATATCTCTAAGATAATCTTTTTAGAGGTCTCTTTTTGAATAAGGGGATAAGACGTGATCTCCCCTATCCTGAACCATGGTACCCAGTTATCTTAACCGCAGTTGTACTGGTGTCACTTTTAGCTCAGACTGCTCCATTAGCCCACGTGTTGCGAACTTAGTAAAGAAAGGAAATTACGCCTCGAGATTGTTGGTTAATTTGCGACACCTGGGTTGTTCTACAATGCAGCTCAAACTGGAATGTCCGGTCTGGGGCCCTCAAATATGCAATACAGAATATCTCAGCAGTGACATAGAAACTGTGCAGAAATATGCTGCAAAAACCATACTCAGTGCAAATCATGTATTATGAATCTATTCTCAAGTCGCTAATAATGCCCGCTCTCCATGAGAGCAGATAGGAACTCATCCTGAAGTTTGAGCACTCACTACTCGTGAGCCAGATGGATCGTTCATTACTGCCACCTCCTTGTACAAAGCATCTGCCTTCCCGAAGCAGGAATAAAATTGAACAACTGAGATGCCGTGCCAGTGCCAGTTGTTTTACCAACTCTTGTGTTCCTCTTTTTGTCAGTGCATCTAATCGTTCATAATCTATTCACCTTGTAATTTATTCATGTCGTAAAAAATAGTTTGATTTAGTTGCAACCTAGGCCAAAATTATGACACCTGTTTTTATTAAAATAATCTTCAATTTTGAGATCAAGACCACACCAAGGGGTGGTTGTAACAGGTTTTAACCCCCCCCCCCCGAAGTTTATGTCCGACTCATCAAAAAGTAACAAAAATGCACATAAACAGATTTTTGATGTGCTTTGTAAAAACTTTTTGTACCCCCCCCCCCCCCGAAAAAAAAAATCTAGGATATGCCCTTGATGGAATATTTTTTCATTCTCAGGCAACTTGACAGTGGTGTGAGTTTTTACTATTAATGATAGCCTTCTAATTGACCCTTATGTTATAGAATGCACAGAATTCAGCAGAACTAAGAGAATAAACGCCGTTTCATCCTTTTTCAGCCAAAAAACAAAACAATAGCTACATAGTTAAGAAAAAATATTTTTCAACTTTTTATGATAAAATAAGAATTTTCCAACTTTCAATATAATTGTTACTATCGGATTTTAAAGTATTATAAAAAAAGGTAAATAATACGGCACTGGACTTAATCGTCCCTACCGGCGGTGCTGACCTCCTTTTATAGCCCTTTAGCCAGGAAGCACGATGGGAGGTAGGAGGCGAACCATCCTGTGCTTTCGCACACCCTTCCTGTTTGCCTTCCCCAGATTTCTCAAGGTGCCCATTTAGAATGGATAGATTAGAATGGCTTTCATTTGAATGTCAGTTGCCAAAAATTTGAGTTCCTCAAAACATCTTTTTTATCCATAGCATGGCTATTTATATCACTCTACATCGGATAATAGAACTGACGATACAGTACGTGTTCATATTTGTTTTTTTTTAATGGAAATATATTGTTTTTGCTTCAAAAATATATATAAATAAATTAAAAAATAAGAATCCCTTTTATTAGGTAGATTTCAGACTGATTTTGATTTATTGTGAGGACTAGATCTGAAAAAGAAAGAAAAGTATAAATTCCCTGCTAAAAAAAAAAATAGAAAAAGCATTGTAGGCCTTTTGAAAAGACTTGGTCTAGCCCCAATTCATTCACTATATTACCAATATTATTCATTAGTTTGTATTTCATTCTTGTTTGTTTTATGAACTGATTTATCTGCTCTTCACAATTCTTTACGAAAAAATACAAAATTTATAACATTTTTTTACTATTTATAAAAATACATTTTTTATAAATAACATACGAAAAGAATAGAAGAAAAAGTGATTACCTTTCCAGCAGAAACAGGCATCGGTTTCGAACCCATATTCTGGTTGAAGCTTGGACTTGGAATGCCACAACCCATTTGAATGTTTCCACCCATTTGATTCATGCTGTTCATGCCGGGTCCCATTGGATTCATTCCCATCCCCATTCCTCCCATTGGACCCATACCCATGTGTCCAGGTCCCATGCCATTCATTCCCATGGGGCCCATTCCCATTCCAGGCCCTCCCATGTGCCCCATTTGAGGATGACTTGGTGTATCATCAAAGGGATTTGAAGCAACAATTGTATCACCATAACCTGGAAAATAGTTTAAATATTTAAAATGGTGTGTTCCTGTCTCATATGAGAATATAATCATTACTCAAACAATCAGCTAGCAAAAAAAAAAAAAATAAATAAAAAAAAAAACGTTAACAAAAAATTACAGCACCAAGAAACTTTAAAGCAACAAAGGTTTAGACATTTGGTTTTTAAATATAACGTTAATATAATGTTAATTAATATATAATTAATATATGTTAATTAATATAATGTTAGTTAATTAACGTTAATTAATATAAAACATAAATATAATGTTTTAAGGCTTAGAAGTTTTAAATTTAATCCAAATCATAATTAGAAATTATGTTGATAAATATGAGCTTTTATACTGGTTACAAACAGGTTGGAGATCCACCCAAGTTATCCATGTAAAATGATACGTAAAATATATTTGTTTTACAGAAATTTTTATTATTTTCAAGAGACAAGTACTCGGGATGTACCTCATCCATGAAGTAAACCGTTATTTAAATTTCTAGTGTTGGTATTTTTTGCTCATCTGTTATGCTACTAATTGTGATATATGCGACACTAAAATATGCCGTTGTAAATTTTTGCGGTTTCTTTATATATACCATCAATTGTTTGTAGAGAAAATAAATATGTATCTACCTATCTGTTTGTAAAGAAAATAAATATTTATCTACCCCCCCCCCCCCGGCGATTACACCCCTGAAAATTCCCCCCTCGTGGAAAATAAGGCTTTCCAAATTTGAAAATTTTATTTGAGTTTTTTTCCGTAGGGGGAAGGGCTTTTGGTACCTGTGGATTATCTCACTGAAGTTTACGCTGTGTAACATTCAAGAACACAACAATTTTTTCGTTAGTTTCTTCGTTAATTTAGAAATAGATTTAGGTTATAGATTTGCACATTAGGGGGGGGGGGGTAAAGTATAGCGGGTCTGCAGGAAAAATGTGTTTGGTACAATTATTCTGCATATGAGAAGTGTATTTTAGAGCCAAATATAGGGCCATGAACACAGTAAAATAACATAAATGAAAAGCACAAATAATATATACTTCGATGAGCGATCATCATAAAACACTTAAATGAAACACTACATGAACCTAATAATAGTACTTAATACTTGGAAAAACGGTCAGGTAGGTTATAAATTTATTCACAAGAAGAATGAATCACTTCTTTAACACTTGGAAAATCACTTAAATGAAACATTACCTTTACTTTATACTTTTTTTTTAGTTAACAAAATTTCCAGAAACCTCACTATTCTTCGGTAATTTTTTAGTGGCCATATACCTAGAAAGGATTGTTTTCTTACTTCAAACTGTCCAAATACTTTACCCCCTCCCCCCTTATGTGCAAATATATACCCCAAATTATATATTTCCCATATATTCTGTCTTTGTCTTGACTTGCGTAAATGAAACATTACATTTACTTTATACTGGGATTTTTTTATTTTTTTTAGTTAACAAAATTTCCAGAAACCTAGCTATTCTTCTGTATTTTTGCAGTGGCCATACATCTAGAAAGAATTGTTTTCTGACTTGAAACTGTTCAAATACTTTACCCCCCCCCTTATGAGCAAATATATAGCCCAAATTATATATTTCCCGTATATTCTGTCACTTGTCTTTGTCTTGTCTCGCGCTAAGCTGAAGAAAACTAACGAAGAAACCGGTTTGTTCTCGTGTTTTACACAGCGCAAACTTGAGTGAGTGGCCCATAATACACAAGTACCAAAACTCCTTCCCCCTACGGAAAAAAAAACTCAAATAAAATCCTCAAATTTGGAAAGCCTTATTTTCCACGGGGGTATTTTCTGGAGGAGGGAGAGGTAAACGCCGGTCACCCTATCTGTTCATGTCTTCACATAAACATTTTGAGTCTTCCTTTTTTTACAAGGGAGACAAGTGTAACTACTAGTACTAACAACTCACCCCAGCACCAAGCCTCCTGAGGCCAACACATAATGAAAGAAAGGTTAAGATGACTAGGGCACGTTCTGCGGATTAAGGATAACAGATTGCCGAAAATTGACCTTTTCGGCCAACCGTCTAAGGCTAAACGGAAAGCAGGTCATCCGCGGTTGGGATGGGAGGATGTCATAAAGAAAAATTTAAGGGGAATGGGAACTTTCTGGGAGGGTGTAAAGAAGGAGGTCCGTGAGTTATCTTGTTCCTTAAAAGAATTTATAAACCATGGACCAAAAATCTATTTTGTCAAAACTTTACCCCCTTTCCACCTCTTTATATTTGTTGCATTCTAAAATACTACAAGAAAAATATAAGGAAACAGGGACGACAACGTCTTTTTGTATTTCATTGAAAGACACCTTTTTCTTATTTCTATAGAAAAAAAATGTCCCCTCCTCCACAGATTTTCTAAAATATAGTGACCCCTCCCCTTCAACTTTTTCATGAATTGACGACACTGTACAGGTCAAAGGTTGAAAAGGAAATATACTTATGCACACACCCAATATATATATATGCACACACCCGATATATATATATATATATATATATATATATATATATATATATATATATATATATATATATATATATATATATATATATATATATATATATATATATATATATATATATATATATATATATATATATATATATATATATATATATATATATATATATATATATATATATATATATATATATATATATATATATATATATATATATATATATCGAGATTTTTTCCGGGGGGGGGGGGGTACACAAGGATTTGTCCCGTTTTTTTACAAGAAAAAGCTTTAAAAAACGCAGAAATTTTTTTTTATATTCATTTTTGTTACGTTTTTCCGAGTCGGACAGACAATTTTTTTCGGAGGAGGGGGAGGGGAAAACCCCCAAACGCCCCTGGATACGGCCTTGTATATACATTTCAATTTTCTCAGAGACACACGCTTCAAAATTGTGCAAAAAATGGAATATCCAGGTCATTCCTAAGAATTGACAGCTTAAGACATTCCTAAGAATTTAAACTTCTAAAAATTAGTATATAGTTTAAGACGGATATTAGCATGGCCAAGAAACATTATCACTGCGTCAGCAAAAAATTATATCCTACCGTATGTGTGTTCTTTAACATAGCTCCAATTGGCTTCATCGTTCCTAGTATAGTCAGTACGCCTCTCCATTATCCTAAATATCCCCTTTTTTTATTTAAAAATCAGTAAAAATGTCCCGTCACCTCAATTAAACCTCTGCTTAAACACTGACCATCCAACTAATAAAAAAAAAAAAAAAAAAAAATAAATCATTGGTGTTCGCTCGCTTAAATTTATATAGCTTATTTTTTCAATACCAACTGAGAAAGTCCCTAAAGAAAGAACTTTGATCAACTCGTCCAGGATAAGATTTATTCTTCATTAGATACACATACGATATTACATGTTATTATTCCCCCCAAAGGCTCATTGGCCTATACAAAAGGGGAAGACAAATGAGTTGCTTACTCAGAGATGAAAAGCAAAAGAAAATTTAAAATGGTCACTTACTCACATACGAAGGAGAAGAAAGAAAATAGAGATAAAATGAAAACTATAGAAAAAATATAATAAATAAACTAAATTAATTAATTAAATTAAATAGACAAAAAATTAAATAAATAATAATAATAATAATAATAAAAACATAAATAAAAGTATCTGCTTTGGAGGTTGTAAATTTATTCACAAGAAGAATGAATCACTTCTTTTGAAGTTGAATCTAACTCTACAATTACTACACAAAGAGGCATATCCTATAAGACAGACTACCAGTAGAAGATTATTATAAATTTAACAGAGGGTGGGGATTGGAATGGTGCAAAAATCAATAGGGTCGTGTCCTAAACCAAGGCCGTGTCCACGGGGTTTTGGGGGTTTGACCACCCCCCCCCCCTCCCGGAATGTTTGTCCGACTGGTTTAAATAAACGTAATAAAATTTAATAAAAAACGTATTAAAATTGAATATAAACAATTTTTATGCGTTTTTTTGTAAAACCTAACCCCCAAAATTCCTTTTATACCCCCCCCCCTCCGAGAAAAAACCCGAATAAAGCCCTGACTACAACCATGAAATAAACCCCGGGAATATGCATGTGAGAATTAAGGATTCAAAAATGGAATAAAAAGAACTTTGTAAAAGGAGATAATGTTGTCTTAAACATATCGAAAGGGTTAATATATATATATATATATATATATATATATATATATATATATATATATATATATATATATATATATATATATATATATATATATATATATATATATATATATATATTAAGAAATTAAAGCTTTATTTTTTCATTAAATGCTTTGCATAACAAGAATTATCCACTTGTATCTTTTAGTATGTTCCAAACTTTTCTTCTTGTTTGTAATTATTTGCATTCAAATAATAAAAAAATGAGTAAACGTGAAACAAGCAGGAAGACCTATGTGAGGGTCAGTGCTGTCAATTAAGGGGCGTGAGGCAAGCAACCCTATAATTTTTGAAAAAGTTGCCGTTGGTTCGAGTGGAAAATTAGAGCCTTTGCCAACAAGCCAATGGTAACTCAAGCCAATAGTAGCCGAAACTCTAAAAAACGGGATTTTGATAACAATTGATACATAAAAGTAGCTTTTTATGTGATTCCAAATATATAAAAGTCATTAACTTTAATGTTCTCCATGAAAAGCTGCGAGTCTGAGAAAAGTTGTCTGATTTTTGAGAAAAGGGGGAAACGCCATTAAAAAGGCAAATGATCTTAAAGAGTCACGCCATAAGATTCAGCATAACAGAGAATTCTTCTATAGAGGTCTCAAGCTCTTATCTACAAAACATGGAATTTTGCATTTTCTTTTTCCGAGATTAAAGATCACAGAGGCGTGTTTATTTGTTTTTCGCGTTCTTTTTCCAGAGGTTGTCGTATCGAACCGATGGTCCTAGAAGATTGAGAGATGGTTCAGATCTCAAAAGTTCTAGTGCCCTTTTTCAGTGACCAAAAAGATTGTGCCACGGGAAAATGGTGTTTTCTGCCATTTTGTGTTACAAATCTATGATTTTGCCCCAGAGAGGACCAAGTTGCTCTCTATGGAAAATTCCGAGAAAGCCTCTCGATTTAAAAGTGTCAAATAACAACATACTGAGCTTCCCTCTGACAGAGAAGCAATGCCGCCACATGGTGGCACATTCGTTCCTGAAAAGTCACGTAGTCCCAACAAGATAAATAGTTAATATGGATATTTATCTTAACTCTTGGTTTAATTAAATTGATTTAACTTTTTCACCTAAACTTTTTAAATTGATAGGTTTACTAAGCCAGTCAACTTTTTCAGTTTAATGCAAGGTTTGATGATGACGACAGGTTAGGTTAGGTTGGGCTAGGTTAAATTTTTAACCCATTTCTGACATTTATAACCAAATTTATCCTAGGCTAAATTAAAATAACCTAACTTTAACTTTTATTATTATAGCTTAAGTAAGACTCAAAAAGCTGACTACAAAGCTAATTGAATCCAAGGAGAGAAAAAGGAAATATTATCTTTATATGTGAGCAATAATTGTATATGTGTGTCAGTTCTCGAAAATGGCTCCATATTTTTTGGGGGAAAATTGGTATCTTGGAAAATTCTTGCGTAAAAAACGATCTACATAGGTGAGAAGTCTGGGAAAATGCATTAAAAACCTTAATTTTGGAGAGAAAAAACCCTGTAATAATCAAATATCTTTGAATAGGCTGCAGTATGAAAAGACATTAAATTGACTAAAGAACAAAAAGTGGGTAATTGCAAAAATATGTGTATATATTTTAACAAGAGACTACAACAATTCAAAAACCTTAAAAAAGAAAACTAAATGTTTGAAGCTTAGTCGATACCGTTTTTAGAAATCGGATCTGCTTTAATAATCAAATATCTTTGAAAAGACTGCAGTATGAAAAGATAGCAAATTGTCTGCGGTTAGAAGACAAGTAACAATGAGAATCCATATATAGAAGCCTTTCGCATGCGCAGTGCCAGGACCCAACACAGACGCTTAAAAGAGTGCATTTCATTGCTCATATTGTCTAGCTTTCTATTAACCTTCAGAAAAATAAAGAAAGGGGTATAGGGGGTAGGTTGAAATTTACCTCCCATCTCCCTTCATTTACAATAAACCTGAATAACAATGCTGCTGGGTTATACCTCCCTTCTTGTTGCAGAAAAATATTTCAAAAGTGAGGCAGGGTATCATAAGCCCAGGGCTGTAACAAGGCAATGTCACAGCCTGTCAAGGTAATTCCAAGAAACAGCACCAAATGCTCAAAGTAAGCCCAGGGCTTGTTGCAAGGTGTCAACCATAAAAATTTGCCAGATATCAGCTGAAATATAATCAACCAGTTTCAATTTACAGCCTTTAAGCAAAAATTTAAGAATAAAAACAAAACATGTCACCCATTATTGCTTATAAGATGATCTGTCTGTGAAATTTATATTCTATACATAAATTTTCTGTGGAAGCTACTAAAAAGTTATGTCAAAATTTAGACACAGTGAACATCTGTGCTAAGGGAGAAGAGATTGAAACACTTGAGATTTTCCTATATACACAGCAAATGCTAATTTTGTGCTCTTATTTGTATTAATTGGAAAATTTTAGCATTTGTTTTCCCTGTTACTAGTAAGGTGATATATTGGCTACTGGTAGGTAAAAATCTGATTTTGACTTGTAGTCTACAAAAATTCAAGAAATTTGTGACTTCAAAAAGCAAAAAACACTGAAAATTTACAACTTCTATACAAATAATGTTGCCATCCAATTTGTAACTACCCCAAAATAGATATCAGGAGTGAATCACCAACCAATACCCTTACAAATGTGGAATGATACAATAAGATAGTGCATTAATTAGGGAATTTGACCCAGGTCCAAAAAATATTTATCTTACTTTTTTCTTATCAGCCCAACTTCATTATGTTATTTTACAGATGATTTTAGTTTACCCATTTTTCATTTGTGTTGGCTAAATTGTTTAGCCTTTTTGTGTGTGGCCAGCCCTTTCAAAAAATTGCGTGGCAACTTTACAAGTGAATTTTTTGAAAGAAAATCATACAAAAATAATCAAAATATTAAACTTTGAGACTGATTTCAACTGATGTTTAAATTTAAGTTATGACTTGAGATTAAAGAAATAGAAGTTTCAAAATACTTCAATAGCAACATTGAATGAATTTAGGTTAATAATATAAAGCAACTATTTGCTTTTTATCTTTTCTAAGGAGCAAGGTAGAACTATGTCAAAAATGTATAATGCTAGTGAAAAGGCAGCAACAGATAGGTTAAATTGCCACTTTTTGAACACTACTCTCTTCAATATTTAATCAAACTCATTTACTTTGCCAGGAATGGGGCAAATATTTAGACACCCCTTAGGAAACAAGCCTCTAGGGTAAACTATTGCTTTCTGAATGAGTTTTCTTTAATATTTAAAAAGAGAAACTAACCTAGGTAACTGAAACTTAAACTCAAAAATATAATCATTGTGTTTAAAAAGGCTAGGATTTCAGAACAGCTTACACATTGTAAAATACCCAATACTTGGACAGCTAATCACAATTTTATCAGCAAAATCATTGAAAAGTCACTATTATACTAAAGTCTTAAATAAGAATGTGAAGAATATTTTAGCAATAAACAATGCTGATTGTTTCAAATGCACCTACCTCCACTCCTTCTCCTTCGAGAAGGCACTGACCTTTGATAATCTTTAGCAATCTTTGTGGTATAAAAGTGAAACCTCACAAAACAGATCTTCTCCTCAAATGAGGCAAGATGAAAATGTGTATTGAGTCTAATATCTTTGCTCTATCCAATTTTATATGGTTTTAAAGATGCATAAACCTATTTTTAAACTTAGGAAAAAATACTTAGTATAGCTTGGCAAATATGTAGAGTAGCAGCTCTCCAGAGGGAGACATACTAAAACAAAGAGAAAAGGGCATTTTTATATTGCTAACTAGATATGCTCTTTTTATGGTTAAAGTGAGGTTTGTGACAATCCAACCCAGCCCCTGAGGATCCCAAATATAGCCCTAAGCCATCTACAAAACTAGCATTAAAATAATGGGACCATTAGATTACTTTATGTATATTCCTTTCAACACAAAGTCATTACCCTGACAATGTACCTCCCCCCCTTGGGGGGCACACAAATAGCCCTAATAATTTATTTTCTGTTTTTTTCTATTGTTTCATTTGTAATAAAACCAGTTGTGCTGAGTAGAATCAAGAAATCCAGCTTAGCATGAGTGATTGTATTGATTTTTGAATAAAAAAAATACTATTTTAAATGAGATAAAAATGCAAAGAATAATGGAAGAATAAAGGAAATGCAAAGAATAAAGGAAACATGATAACCTGAATAAAATACATATGCTGCATATTATAAATTAAGAATTTCATTGTTTTAGTGCTTTCTCTTAGTTTGATTACATTTATATCCTGAAAGCTTTAGCAATCTAAGGTCTAGAGAATTGTATACTTACCTGCATTTTAAGAAATATTTTACCTTCTTTTTGGGTTTCCAATATCTAGTCAATCTCTAGCTCTAGTCTTTTACAATGTAACTTGAATTATTTTAGTAGATTTTAAGCCATATCAAGGTTTTGGTTAAGTTTAATAAATAGACTCACAAATTCTTTAAACCTTCTAAAACATGATTGAGCATAAGTATAAGGCTCAAAAGACTTTCTTTTTGCCTCATTTGAGCAGAAAATCATTTTCTCATCGTGAATCTCCATTCATTGGTCTTACATAATATATTTCCATCAGCCCAATAAAAGAATGAGTCTGTATAATAGTGGTGCTTTGCACTACTATTTTACCAACTGGCTTTAAATATTTGGGAGGGGGGCATGCCCCTCCAATAAGCTATATGATGCCCTGGATGTAGGTACTGATAAATTTGAACTTTACAACATAATTTAGCTAGGATGAAAGTGAATATGTCACTTGGTGCTTTTTTTGTGCTCTTCCATAATTTAATAGTTGTTTCTAGGAAAATCACAATTTGAGTCCTTAGAGGGCTCTAAATAGCCCATGGTAACCAATAGTTTGAAAATATGTTTCCAAAAAAAAACTGTCTAGTGAAAAAAAAACTGACATTTAGGCCTACATTTGATTCAGGAATTGTAATTATTATTTTCCAAGGTCTTAATAGTAAAATATTATTTTGAAAATATATTTTCAGAAATTTTAAAAAGAGTTAGGAAACCCTAAAAATTACATATCAGCAAAGCTGATGTCATTTGTGAGACATTCCTAATTCTTTTAAAAATTACAGCAAATATGTTTTCAAAATAGGCTAACATCTTACTATTAAGACTAAGTAAAATAACAATTACTATTCCTGAATTAGCTGCAAATGACAATTTTTTCTTGCTAGACAGTTTTTTAAGAAACATGTTTTTGAACTTTTGTTTGGGCTAGGGTAAAAAATCAGTATGCAAATGAGCAGAATTACATAGAACATAAACCCTCATATCTTATTACCAAATAGGAATTGGGAAGAATTGTATATATCCATGAATTACTAAAAATCTAAGCTATGCATCAATATGGTTATTTATTAATATTATTTAATAATAACCTTATTTATTAGATCAAACACTAAATGTGTTTAAATCAAACACTACTGGTGGTTAAAATATTTTTTTGATCAAACATTTGAAATTATTAGTTGATAAACTTACTTAGCTCTTTTTGGAAATACCAATTATCCTATTTTGATGTATATATCCTTTCAGTGTTTCAGTTTTATTCACATAATAATAGAAAAAGGATTTTCTTCTGATTCTAAAAATGTAACTTTTATTGCTTGATATTTATTTAATAAATCACAAATATTAATTTGTTTTTCTTATCAATTGCTTGTCAAAACAGAGACTACATTTTGAATTTATGATGACAATTATTGGTGAAAATTTCCTCAAGAATGTAGATTAAAGGTGGGAATCTTACTACACTCACATTGTGTCATGCTGTAGTAAAATAGGGGCAGTCTGAAAACCAGGTTAGCATTGTTCCAGAATGGCAACCATTTTTCCAATTACCAGAATTTACCAATTTACCAGAAACCATTTTTCCAGAATGGCAAAGAAAAGTGGTCTTTCCCAATAAGAGGTCTTTTACCTTAGGCTAGGCTACTATGGACTGTTTAACCTTTTAATCCCATTAAGGGCTAAATATGAAATTATCCCTAGAAATAATTATTGAACTATGAAAGATCATAAGAAAAATTATCAAGTTACATATTTGCTGGTAAATTTCCAGTGGGCCTTATAATTTAGCTAAGATGAAAGTGAGAACATCATTTGATGCCTTTTTCTATACTCTTTCATAATTCAATAATTGCTTTTTGGGCTAATTGCATCTTGATCCCTTAAAGGGCCCCTGAACGTATTTTATATGAATAATGAAAGATGAAGCATCAAATGATGTTTTCACTTTCATCCTAGCTAAATTATATGGCCCACTGCAAATTTATCTATCGTCACCCCCCTAGTGTGCAAATATATACCCATAGTGTGCAATATAGTTGTGCTATAATGCAATATAGTTGTGCTATATTGCAATATAGTGTGCTATATTGCATAGTGTGCAATATAGTTGTTGACAGCAAAGTTTTGAATTGCAAAATTCAGCACTATTTTTGTAAACAGCATTCAAAAACTTGAAACAGTAGGAAAACGGTTTATATTTGAGTTGCCTAATTAATGAGGTTTGAATTGCTATAAATAAGTATTTTTGGAAAATATTACTTTTGAACAGCTTATTTATAAATGGGTGATATGTTTTTAACCACTTTTCAATAACTTAACTAGTGTTGATAACTTCTTTGTGTGGCTACAAAAATGTAATACCTTTGGGGTCCCTTTAAAGGCTCAAGATGCAATTATCCCCAGAAGCAATTAGCCTATTGAATTATGAAAGAGCATCAAATGATGTTTTCACATTCATCCTAGCTAAATTATAAGGCCCATTGAAAATTTGGCAAAGTTCTATGAAATCATATTATTGAGTTAGGACAAAAGTGAATACACCATTCAATGCCTTTTTTATGCTGATTATGAATATAATAATCATTTCTATCGGAAATGAATTTCAGCCCCCCCCATATATATGCCAATTCGGGGTTAGGTATAGCCTATATAGGGGGGGGCTGAAATTCATTTCCAATAGAAATGCTTATTATATTTGTAATCAACATAAAAAAAGGCATCAAATGGTGTATTCACTTTATTCCTTACTCAATAATATGATTTTGTAGAACTTTACCAAAAATTTACCTATTCACTTTCATCTTACCTAAATTGTGATTGAAAACTGTAAATTTACCAGTACTTGAAAATATCTTCCCAGGTGATTTTCAAGACACTGGATCTATTCTTGGGAGTTTTTTATTCATCTAGCTCAACTAGGGTAAAACCAGTATCCAAAATTATGTAAAACTAAAACCCTTACATCTTGCTACCAACAAGGAATTGGGAAAAATTGTACATATCAGAGAAAAGCTAAAAATCTAAGCTATGCATCAATATGGTTAGGCCTATTACATAAATTGTTTAAATTCAAGCACTTTAGTTTATTGACTTATCTACAAGGACCTGTTTTAGGCTTATTCTATTTTGATACATAGCCTATATATCCTTTATTATTTCAGTTTTAATCACATATTAACAGAAAGTTGACTTTCTTCTGATTAAAAAAATAGCCCATAACTTCTATTGCTTGATATTTATTCATTAAGCCACAAATATTAAATTTATTTTTTCTTTTAAATTGCTTGTCAAAACAGAGACCATATTTTTAATTGATGCTGACAAATTAGGCCTATTGGTGAAAATTTGTGCAGAGTTCTTGTTACTGCCCTCATATTGCATCATAGTAAAATAATCATGCTAAAGTAAAGCTTTTTGGTGGTCCAAAAAGCCATTGCCATTTTCCCAGAATGCCAAAGAAAATTAGGTCTTTCCCAAAACGAGGTCTTTTACTGTAGGCCTACCTCCCATGAGAGCATAAGGCCCTTAAGCTAGAACTTTAACATAACTTAGGCTATAGCTTATGTTTGCACATAAGGAGGGAAGGGTAAAGTAAAGTGTTTTTAAAAAAATATATATAAGAAGCCAAAGTAGGCTACAGTACCATATGTACTGTAGGCCTACTGTATTTGAACCTACAGTGCTGTCCAATTTCATCACAGATGCATTCTATTGAAGTATTTTTCTGAAATAAGGAACTATCCATGCAGGCCTAGCCTAATGGGAGTATTAGCCTAGCCTACCCTTTTTCTATCTGGGTTTGGCCTGATACCTACAATGTAAACAAGTAAAAGACAGACCTGACAGGGGTGGAGGTCCTAGCTCATTCATTGATGGAGATGTCTGGGGGCCACTAGCATTGTTTGCAGCATTTTTCCTTTGCTTTTTCCGTGCATTTCCAGGACTATCAGGATTTGGTCCTCCTTGGCCTGGTGGTTTAAATTCAGAAGCAAGGCCAAAAGATTTGTTCCTCTTGTTGGACATACTTGTTTATTTGAGGTTGTTACCTTTGCCAAAATAGTGTAGCCTAATCTACTTTGTACAATTTCCAAACCCCACAATTCTTCTGCTTTTCTTTCCAAATAACCTGTAAAACATCGGCGACTCTCAAAATCGTTTCGACTTTCAAGATGTCTCTTAATTTGGTAGAATTTTTGGTAGGACCACAGACAAAAAGTATAGTACGCTAATCAAACAGTTCGCGAACTGTAAATAAGGAGCGACTCGGCTCAATAGACACCGAAAATCTAAAGAAAGAATTTTGATATCAATAAATACATCAAAAGAATCATCTTGTTATCCTGATTCCAAATACAAAGATTCATCAAGTTTTAGTGTTACTCATCAAAAGTTACAAGCCACATAAACCAAAAGAAGCCAGTATAGAGACATATAGTATAGCACGGCTGCATTTCAGCCTAAAAAAAAAGCTACAAAAAGTAACCTTTTTGTTCCAGCTGACGTTTTGTAGTTGTTGGAACAATAGAAAATTAACTTGGGATTTTGTTTTTTTAGTAACTTCTAATAAAGATAGTTAACGACCATCTTAGTAAAATAACTGTGTATCGTTATCGTTATTGCTATTAAAATCTGTTTGAAACATATTGGAGTATAATTCCAATGAAAGAATAATGAGTACATTTGAAACTCATGAAGATTATACCCTAACGAACGCAATAAGCGAGTAGTTACTTCACAGCCGTTCTCGGTGGATGTCACTTCAACTACCTTCTGTATTTAAAGTTACTACGGCTTTCAACCAAGAATGAACCTTACATATTATATACTATATTATATAGATTTTGTCTGCAGGTAGGACCATTTTTACAATTTACGTTTTTTCCTCCATAAGAACAAAACTCTTAGCTAACATTCTTAGTTCACAATGGAACTGTAAGACTCAGGAAAGCTGCCTTTCTTGGAAGTTTTGATTATAGCCTTGAATTTTCTATGTGCAGAAAGCCGACCCATAATTATCGGTATCTATATTTCTCTTTATATCTCCCCCCTTCTGTGAAAAGAAGGGTAATAGTCTCTTTAGTCGGCAGAGTTTTAAAAATCTGTTCAAGTAATCATGGAAATTCTGAATTAAACTATATCAAAGATATTTTATTCTGCAATGGCTACCCAATAAACCTTATTGGAAATATCACAGATAAACGATTAAAAAGATAAAACAAGAAAATAGGGAGCCCGTCCCCCTTGATTCAGTTATTCCGGCAATTGAGAAAAAAATTCACCACTTTACCATACATCTCAAAACTAGCGATAATCTTGAAAAATTTTAAATAAACATAATCTCTCTGTTTCTTTCAACGGAACAAAAAGTTGAACATTTTTTCAACTCAGGAAAAGTTAAAACCGACCCTGTACTAGGTAGTGCTGTCTACAGAATCCCTTGTTCATGTGGAAAGTTTTACATTGGTAGGACCCATCAACAACTAGATGAACCTTTGCATGAACACAAAATTTCAATAGATAAGACGCTGAGATTGGAAAATAAAAATGACAACTTTGATTCGGTCTTGGCCCTTCAAATATTTGAAAATCCTACACATCTGGTTTTTTTTGAGGAGGCAACTTTAATATCTACTGTAAATGGCCTACCGCAATCTTTCAAAGAGGTAATTGAGATAAAAAAATGCATAAACAGAAATTTGGCTATAAATAGAGACACTGGAGATATTTCACTATGCCCAATTTATAACAATTTAATTTTAAATGACTCAATCAGTATTTTCACCCAGTCTAGCTTAATATAATGTATTAGCATATCTAATGAAAACCGAAACTGTAGACCAGCTAAAACTATTGCAAAAACAAAGGATTCTTGCTCAATCATCTTGGTAATTTTTTTTTCATTGATTCCTACCTGGTTTTTATTTAGTGGCGTTGTTGGGTAAACTTCGAAAGGTTTAATTTTCTTTGATTTTTTTTTCTCTTTTATTTTTTGGCACTGAGGACGACTTGGCGGAGGTCCTTGTCGAAATATTTTCTTGTTCTTCGTCTTCGTGTTTTGCCACTGTCTGACAAAATCCTCGTTTTCTCACCTTCTTTTATTTTATTTTTTTCTTTTATTATTCTTTTTCCTCTCTTAGTTTCATATGTCATGTATAACCAGTGCGGTCTTAGAATGTATTTACAGATGATTTTTTTCCACACCTAAACAGTTAATGACCAACAATAAAGCAAAAACGTAACACACAGCTCATAAGAGTTCGTTTAACTGCAAAAAGGACTGAAGACCAACACAGCCTTCAAATAAATACATTGCATAAATATATTGCTAATCAGATATATTTCTATAGTCTCATTGTAGAAAGATTGTTTAGGGCCGTGGTGGGTACTTTAAAATACCTCCCAGAAACATTACTGACCCTTTAGGTCACTTCCTGTGAATTTTCTTACAATGACACTACTACTTTCTAAGATATCGAAAAATCCTCGATCTACAATTTCGCCCCTAGAGCCATCTACAAAACTTGGTTCAAGCAATCAACATACAAACTATAAGTGCTGTCGAATCTCTTTTAATTTCTGGTAATTTTGAACTTACTAAGTCGATTGAACCAATTTGGTTCTAGATCCCAATTTTATAGGATATGTGGACACTTGTGGTTAGTTCATGATTTGACAACGTTCAGAGATGTTCCAAATAATACGAATTGGGCTGTTTATAACTGGGCTCTTTTTCTACAGAATAAATTCCTGAAAGACCGCACATAGCTGCATTATAAAAGAGAAACTCTAGAATAACCACAAAGTATCATCTTTCGGGTAGGTTTTCCGTAGTCTTGGGTTCTTCTTTTTCTGTCGTGGGATGGACTGGGAATCCAGTAAGTAAGTAACTAAGTATAACAGCACTAGACCGTCAAGGTACAAACCAACGGTGCTGATCTCTGTTTCGTGACCCTTCAGCCAGGAAGTACAATGGAGGAGTTGGGGGCCAGCCATCCCGTGCTTTCACACACTTTTTCTGCTAACCTTCCCCAGATTCCTCCAGGTACCAATTAAGAGCTGGGTCAGCTCTGGCTGAGCTTACAGAGTCGCGCCACTGACCCCCGTCCCAAACCAAATAACCGGTCAAACAAGGGATCAAACCCATGCCCCTCGGACAAAGGATTCCCAACATAACACGCCAACCACATAGCCAGGACTGGGAGTCGAGTAAACTTCCCAAAAATTGCTGGAAGTGTAAAGTTGCTCTAAATTACAAAAGCAATTACCCAAGCTCAGCATTCCATGTTCAGAGTTCAGACTATATAGGACCACGCCTATCCGAAAAACTGCGTAAGAAACTGCAATTATGTTAGCAACAGAAAGTTTTAAATACATGTTCAATGTCTATTATCTACTGGTCTACGAATAAATGAACTGCTATGAATATATAGCAAATTATACTAAATTATTCCAACGAATTATATTCATGTGTTATATGTTACTTTAGACTACTATTTTAATAAGATATCATTAGAGTATTGCAATATAATCTCTAGAAATGACGATGTTTAAACAGAATAAAATGTCATCAAGCCCCGCCTCTTATCATTATGAATTATAATTACCCAACGCAAATTACCCCCATAGACCAAAAACCTTGAGATAAAATAGACACGATATAATATAGGCATGGCCTGTTCAGGATTAAATAATATAAAAGTAAAATTCTTGCTTCATTATGTTCAGATTTAAAAAAAAAATTATTTTCAGTGTCACTTCAAGCCTTACTTTATACCAGTCCCCCCTCCTAGGGGCAACAATTCAAAAAATTCTGGGGCGGAGAAAAATGTTATTTTCTAAATTTAGGCGGGGGAGGGGGCTGTGTTTCTTTTCTCAGTTCGGTTGAATGAAAATTCCAAAAAAGGTATTTTTCGAGATCTCTTCACATGCTTGGATATAGCAATAGGTTGTGCACCTACCAGCGTGATTACTAAAAAGCTGAAAACAAAAAAAAATAAAGGAAAAAGAAAAATGAAAAGATGAAATTGAAAGAAGACGAGGAAGAAATTCCGATGAGAATATAAAAGATATCAATAAAATGATAGGATAAGTGAGAACAGGTGATAAAACTGACAGAACCTACCGGATATCGTGATAGAGTTTGTTAATTATAACAGTTCCGCCAGTGGAAAACGTCGGGTGATCTATAAAAAATTTAGCGTCGCTACGAATAAAGTAATTTAGAAACGGCTAGTGCAATATCGATTAGGTCAGTTTGATTATTGATTTTAATTTCAAAAGAATAAATGCAGGAGATGGATATATACAGTTTATATACCAATCAAACATAAACTAATTACTACGAACGATATATGCGACCTCCTCCCCCTGAAAAAATCAAATCAAACTCCCCTAACAAAAATCAAAACATAAAATAATACCCGAATCAATACTTTACACACAATCTGTATTATTGGGATTTTACCTAAATTTATTCTTGCCAAAACAGATTTCTCTCGTGAAATATATTCATGCTAGCTTGGTCTTAAGCTCTTTTTGGGACTAAGATGATACTGGTTAATAGCAAATATAAAAAAGGAAATTAGTGTAGTAATGTCAAATTCATAAATATGTGATTTAGGTACGGATTAAGCAGTGTCTTGGGATAAAGTTTACACGAGATTTGGAAGCAAAAATTGACTTTGTTACATTGCATACAGGTTGCTTTGTTCTGGCCAAAACGCGAGCAGGCGGAAGATACGTGGGCACGCAATGGATTGTCTTGCTAGAATGAGATGAGCTGACTAACTGGGAACCATCGAAAATTGACCGAATATTTTCCAAGGCGATTCCTTATACTGAAGTTGACTCATTGGATGACTGGTAATCATTTCACATTAACACAATCTATCGTGTCTTCAGAATCATAGCAACTAATGGACAGAATGATGCAATCCATACTAGCTCCTCTTTTATAGTGCCAGCATACCCGATTTCCAGGATGTTTAGAATTAGCCCGATTTCCAGGATGGTTAGAAATTGTTCTGTGTTTATGAACTGCGTGGCGTCTTCAGAATCAGAATATTGAATGGCTTAGATGATACAATACAAAATTATCTCTCCTCTCTTGAGCTAGTAGACTAAGTTCTATCAGGAAACATGGATTCTATGTATAGAAGCCTTTTCAGAGTAACATGGCTATTTCCGAGAAACAGCCTAGATCGCCAAGAAATCATGTTCGATATAAAGCACTAGGAATACGTTTAAGCGATATAGTGAATATACATGTATCGTAGTGTTTATAGGATGTATGTAAAAAAATTTATGCTATCAAATTGATGTTCC
Organism: Artemia sp. Qi Xiang Cuo; assembly: GCF_049724085.1. NCBI lineage: Eukaryota > Metazoa > Arthropoda > Branchiopoda > Anostraca > Artemiidae > Artemia > Artemia sp. Qi Xiang Cuo. Next base: position 16,064,090 of record NC_142808.1, on the reverse strand, counting down.
GAATTCTTTGCACCTTCAAGTTGCTGCCACAGTGGAAAAAATTTCGGCAAACTGAAACAGTATCCTCTTCTAGTCTCCATCAATCGAGGAGTGGTACGAGACTGGCATTGCAGATGAGCTGAACATGACGAATTACTAAGATTCGTCATGTATATATATATATATATATATATATATATATATATATATATATATATATATATATATATATATATATATATATATATATATATATATATATATATATATATATATATATATATATATATATATATATATATATATATATATATATATATATATATATATATATATATATATATATATATATATATATATATATATGATGTTAGGTTGGTTGAGGTTAGTAAAATTTGGAGGCTTGAAACCAAAACTATGTATGGACTATGTTTCAGTCTTCAACTAGCTTTCATTCAGTAGGGACAAACAAAAAACAACCTTTTTTCTGGATATTACCTCGTTCTTGAAGCGTGAACATAAGCCAAAATAATCAGATTATTTTTTCAAGTTACAAGGATAAACTATTATGAAACTGTAAAAATTGAATTGCATTAACAACGTCACTCGCACGAATACCGATCTACCTGTGTAGCTGTGTGCCAAGTAAACAAAGGATTTACAGTGAAATTGAGCGAAAAAGACTGGATTTGTTTTTGTTAATTAATGAAACCAGTTTTCGCTTGCAAGGATTAAGAATTGGCGTGCAGCTGTATTTATTGAGAAACAGATGAAGGCCCGCACGTCTATAAATAAGAAAGGTAGTAACAAGGTAACATTTTTCCTTATTTCCTAATATGCTCTGAGGACTCTAAATTAGAGGACTGGTATTAGCAAAATTTCAAGGCTATCCGAAATGTCCCGTTCGAATGGTGGACATAGGTCAAATGAAGAACGGAACACATCTCATCGTTTTCTGCTACGACACGTATAAAGTTATAATGGTTCAACAATCGCTGCTCGAATCATAACAAGAAAATTTCGGCGAAGCTGTTAAGAAAAAAAAATCAAAGGAGTAGCAAATACATTCAGTTAAGTTGCTACTTTTTTAGATATCTACTTAGAAAAGTTAAAGTTGGATCGGGCTTCTCTTGCCTCCGTCGTGGATAGCGCACAAAAAGAAGTAGAACATCTCCGAAGTGATTTGCACAATGAAATTGAACAAAAAGTCCGTGATAACTTGAGCACGGTTCCTTCTTCGGGGCTCAACTCTGCTATTGCAGAAGACATAGTTTCCAAAATTCACGATGCAATCCTGCTTGAATACTCGGCTAAGTTCAGTTCTTTTGAAAAAAATGTTATCTGGGCTCAAAAACCAAATTGGATCCCTGGAAGATAGAGGGAGAAACACCCTCAAAAAGTCATAGAACTTTAATAAAAACCCCACCATCGGATTCAGCGTATCAGAAAACCCTACTGCGGAAGTTTCAAGCTCCTATCTGCAAAAATGTGGAATTTCGTATTTTTTGTCAGAACAAAGATCACGGATGCGTGTTTATTATTATTATTTTTTTTTTTGATTTTCCCAGGGGTGATCGTATCGGTCCAGTAGTCCTAGAATATCGTAAGAGGGCTCAATTGAATTGAAAGTTCTAGTGCTCTTTTTAAGTGACCAAAAAAATTGGAGGGCAACTTGACCGCCTCCCACGCTCATTTTTTTCCCAAAGTCACTCAATCAAAATTTTGAGATTTCCATTTTGTTCAGCAAACTCAAAAACTTAATTCATATGTCTTTGGGGATGACTCAACCCCCCAGAGCTCCCGGGGTAAGGGCTGCAAGTTAAAAACTTTACCCATTGTTTACATATAGTATTGGTTAATGGGAAATATGAAGACGTTTCAGGAGGGATTTTTTTCCGATGGGGGAGGGGGTGTCGGAGGAGGGGGTTACGGGGGAGGATCATTCCATGGACGATGTTTCCTTGGGGGAAGAGACATGTCTATGAAGGGGGTGCCGGATTTCCCAGCATTATTTAAAAAACGATCAGAAACTAAATAAAAAAAAACTGTTTTTTTCAACTGAAAGTAAGGAGCAACATTAAAACTTAAAACAATCAGAAATTATGACGTACATGAGGGGGTTCGCCCCCTAGTCAACACCTCGCCCTTTTCGCTAAAGTTGTTTTTTAGCACTTTCAAAAGAGCTATCTATTCTAATTAACCGGCCTTTGTGATTCAGGGGTTTGTGATTCGAGCAAAATTCAAACTTTAGCGTAAAGAGCAAGGTGTCGACTAGGGGGCAAACTCCCTAATGTACGTAATAAACCATACGAATATAGAAGTGAGTTACGTAAGTTAATTCGTAAGTTACGTCAGAACAAAATTTCGAGAAATCAATTTCGTAAAAAAAGGGAAATTAATATGCGAATTTCGCTTCAATTATCCATATACGTTGAGCCAAAATCAAAGCTCCTTGAATTCAAAAACTTTCAGAAATTAAATAAAAAAAACAAGTTTTTTTAACTGAAAGTAAGGAGCGACAATAAAACTTAAAACGAACAGAAATTATTCCGTATATGAGAGGGGCTGTCCCTTCCTCAATAGCTCGCTCTTTACGCTAAAGTTTGAATCTGTCACACAACTTTATTTTTTAAAATAATAAAAACCTATGATTTCATATATGTTTTTGAAAGTGTTTTGTCTAAAGCTAGAAGAGAAAGTAAAAAGACAGTTATAATGGGCGATTTTAATACTGATCTGTTGAATTCAAATGGCCGTGTTGACTTCCTTAGCATAATGTTATCGTCATATTTTTACCCTTTAGTATCAATTCCCACGAGAATAACACAGTCTTCGGCAACTCTAATAGATAATATTTTGTTGATGGCCAATTATTAATAGATTGTTCGGCTGACGTTCTTATTAATAACGGATCAGACCAACTTATTTTGGCCGGCAAACTTGACATTTTAAATATCAGGCTACCAAAAAATAAGCTTCAATATTGAAATATATCAGAAAATAGTTTAAGAAAATTAGCTGACAATTTAGACCATGTTGATTTTTCGGAAGTTTTTAGAACTAAGTATGCAAATGATACTTATGATTTGTTTCTGGAACATTTCTTACGGAGTTTAATAAATATTGTCCAATTAAACAGGTAAGAAAGAAAAAATATTCCAAGGGAGGAATGGATGACGACTAGTATCCTTGCTTCAGTAAAAATGAAGAAAAATTTGTATAAAGATCATCTAAAAGACCCCACGGATTAAAAAACTCCAGATTTTCAAAGAATACCGAAATTGACAGAATAAAAGGGTATGATGAAATTCATTTTATGAAAGGGGAGATCAAATTAAAGGAAATATGAAGAAGACACGAACAAAAATTAATGAAGTACTGGGCCATAAAAAAGAGAAGGAGCAAATAAAAAAGATGACTAAAAAATAAAAAAGAGATGAAATAAAAAAGAGATGGTGATGAAATTGTTAATGATCCGAAAGAAATTGCGGAAAATTTATGCAAGTATTTTTCAGAAGAAGATTCAAAAATGTGCCATGCAGCTTATAAAAGATCATTAAGCCCCCCTGTCACCAAAATCCCACCTCGAAATGTAACTTCTGAACTCCTATTTACGGAATGTGATGAAAACGAAATCACAATCTTGTGGAATTGATGATGTGTCGTTAAAAAAAGATAAAGCAACTAAAAAGATAGTCATTCCTATTTTAGCTTATTTAATAAATTTGTCACTTGATAAGGGAACTTTCCCTGAAAGGCTTAAAGTGGCATGTGTATTACCACTTCATAAAGGAAAGTCAAAAAATGATCCGAGGCATTACCGGCCCATATCCATTCTGCCTTTTTTCCCAAGATTTATGAGAAAGGGGTTCATAAAAGAATATATAATTACCTCCAGGAGCAGGATATATTTTGTAAAACGCTGTTTGGTTTTCGGAATGGACTTTCAACGGATCTGCCATTTTAAATTGGTTGATTCGGTGAATGATGCATTTGATAATGGTCTAATACCGGTAGCATTATTGTTAGACACTAAAAAAGCATTTGATATTATTGATCATGACACATTACTTCAGATTCTCAAATCAAAAGGGATACATAACGTACCTTTAAAATGGTTTCACTCGTATTTTAGCAATAGAGCTCAAGTTCTGTATAATGTAGACCTAACATCTGAGCGCACTTCTATACCCTGTGGAGTGCCACAAGGGTCAATACTAGGACCCCTACTTTTTCTTAATTATGTTGACCAAGTAAAACATTATTTGTCTGAAGCCAACATAATACTTTTTGCAGACGATATACTTCTTTTTGTTGCATGTGAAAATTTACCTTCTTTGTTTACAAAAATGGAAACAGCTCTAACTGAATTTGTCTCATGGGCTGATTCGAATTATTGAACACTGAATTACAGTAAAACAAATTATGTATTATTTTCTTGAATATCATCAATTGAAACAGATCTCAAATTGAAAGTAGCTGATAGTATTACCAATAGAGTAGAAAGAAGAAGAGATCTCGGATTTGTTGTTGATGGAAGTCTTTCATAGAAAAACCATGCAAAATTAGTAGGCAATAAACTTTCAAGATTCCTAGGAGTCATCCGCCGTCATAAATTTAATTTCTCTAATAAAGTCTTGAAAACGATTTATTATTATTGTTTTCATCCCAATTTATCTTACGGGTGCTCCATTTTGACCAGGTAACTTTCTTACTTGTAATAAGAGAGTTCAGATAATTAAAAATGAGGTAGTTCAAATTATACCACCTGTTCAATACACAGGTGATATCCGTCTTCATTTCAAATTAACCAAGATATTGGATGTATCCAAGACTCGAGATTTCCAGATTGTAAATTTTTGTTTCAAGCTTTTAAATAACCTCCTTCTATCTTCATTTCGAAATCTGTTTATTTAAACAATCTTATATCCTTTAAGCGAGCAGCAAAGGGTCAATACACAAAGTGTTTAGTGCTGTCCTCCAGGTTTCTTCTTTTCCTCCCCATTTTTTTCTGCTTTCTCTTTCTTCTTTCTTTCTTTCTTTCTCTCCCTACTGCTTTCTCTTTCTTCTTCTTTTTTTACCTTTAAAGTTGAAACCATAGGTTGATTTATTTACTGGTTTAGGACTACTTTTCTCCTGTTTTTTCTTCTTCTAAATATGTTCAGTTAATTTGTTGTTTCTGTTTGTTTTTAACTAATATTAGTTAATTTCCTGCCGTAGGCAAGCATATTTTTTTGTGCTTTCCTGGCAGGAATGTTACGTAAGTTATGTATTTTGTTTTTAAATAAAGATAAATGAAACTGAGAACTGATACCATTTTCCATATTTCTAGTGACAAAATGATCTCCCATTAATTATAAAAGCCAACCCTTTTGGTGTTACTACCATTTTCAGAACGAAAGAACCAATTCGAGATGTTCTTCAAATTGCCAGCACAGAGCCAAGTTTATTGAAGAAGAAGCCAACAAATTTCAATTATAGTTGCAATATGTTCCCATTTTGCAGCTATTTTTGCTTTCTACTTTCCCTGCTCTCACAATAGAAACTAATAACATGTCTTCAAATGAAACATTGTATGTATGTTCCATTTTATATGGGAACATACATTTTATATGGGGCCAAAATCTTAATTAGCGTCCCCTCTCTCCTGTTTTCTAAAAATTTTCAGGCCAAATTTTCATTCATCAAGAAAATTATTTAATTATAATTAATCGTTTTAATCTAATTAATTTACTTACTATTATTTAGTTATCTTTCAATTCATTTGTATTTTATTGATTAATGGTTTATTAATTATTTTCATTCGTTAAGTGCGACATCTATTTCCTTAATAACATTTCAAAAAATACTAAATGATTATAACCGTTAGATAGTTCGTTTGAAATTTTGCGTCCCTAAAAGTTCTGCGCCCGAGGCAATTGTCTGTCCCTCCCCTAAAACCCCCTCTGCCCAAGTAAAACCTGACTCTGTCGAAATGTCAACTTAAGAGATAATCCTAAGGCAGGAAATTTTAATACTATCCGTTTTATAAACATAGACAAAATAAGAAGCATCGCAATCGACTACATAATTACAGAAGAAAAAGAAGCCAAATGCCAACTATTCAATACGTGTCATGCAAACTAGAAAAATGAAACGAAGAAGAAATACAATCAATAAAAAAAAAAAAAAAAAAATCAGCACAGAGATGGCGCTTTCAACGGTTGGGCTAAAACCAATCAGCCAATACACAGGTGACGCAGTTTATTATTATGAAGAAGAATGTAATACAGAACGCCAGAATCCAAAATCAGCCTTCGTGTCACTATATAAAAAAGTCTAACAAGCCCCCCCCCCCCCCAGAAATGATGCTTTAAACTTGAAAGTAGAAAATAAAACACAAATAAAATTGTTTTTAGTTCAATGTGTGTTTCTATCCAGGTGAATCTTCGATGTACAAAGGAATCTATTTCGAAGGTAAAAGAGGGGTGGGGGATTTGAAACATATCAACGGATGCCTAAGTAAAGAAAATACTGAAAAAAATAATAAAGATTTCGGTAGTTGGATGGGTTAAAAGAAAACAAAAATTTGCAAACAAATATCGCCGTCCAACTGTCAAACCATCTTAAAAGTTATATGATAATAAAACTCCAAATAAAACTAATTTTATGCTGTAAGAAGATATCTCTTAAGATTGGCCAAAGAACCAATCATTATTTTTCAAGGAAATGCTTTAACCCAAAGAGACACTTCTCTGGTATTACACAATGCTAAAAATGCCGCATTAGAAAGCCAATTTTTATTATATTTTGGAAAACTCTTAAATAAAAACATTAATTTTCTGCTATTTTGTTGTTTTTCAAAGACACAGTAAAAAAAAACTGTTGCAGAAAAAGCACAATCTCAATGTTTGTTTTAATTCTATCTTAATGTAAAAATACAGTTTTTAATTAAAATTAGTAACTTCGATGTTGTTCAACATTGATCTCTGACCACCAAAACCTCTGTGATCCCCCCTTCCTGCCCTGAAATCTTTGGACTTTTTATTTTCCTACAATTTTATATAATTAGCCTGTTTTTAGCTGTTATTGCTTTAAGTTCCTTTTCAGATCATGACAATCGCCTTCTAGCATTAGCTTTTTTGTTTATACAACAACTATTAGCATTCTTCAAAGGGATTAGTTGCAACGCGTCAAAATTTTCTCGATTACTTCTATCTATCATTCCCCGATTTATTTCAGAAATTTTTCCTTCATTTATTTTATGAATATACAAAAATGACATTTTTAAGTACAGGGGGGGGGGGATTTTGTTTTCTTTTTATTAACTACATTTAAGACTAAAATTCATGTCCATTTTTGATCAGAAAATATCTTAAGGACTGAACAGACGTAGCATTTTAAGAGCGTGTGCGAACGATAAGCTGTCTTTTCTACGAAAAAGATGGCATTTCTTTGGCTTATAATTTAAATTTGTTAAATATGGATGCTAGAAAACGGTTGTTAGCCTACGCCAATCCATCTTCAATATGAAAAAAAAGTTTGGATCACCTTCATCCTTGCTAGTAAATATTTCTACAAATCCAGCCCCAGGATAATTCGTTTTTATTAAGTCAAAACATTCGAAATTAAAAACTCAGTTTAAGAAATGCTACAGCTTTAATCAACATAACAACCTTAAGTTAAAATCCAACGCGGAAAAAAAGCCTAAGAGACTGTAAAATGACAATTTATAACTAAATAAGAAAAAAATACTACTTCTATAGAATTATTTATCCAAACATCAGAAAATCTCCATCCAGGGGGGCCGGAGGGACTGCGACCCCCCTCCCCCTCCAAGATTTTTCTGGCACCCTCATTTTTTTCTCGTTTTTTATCCTTAAAAAAATAGAATGTCAATTTGGTAAAGTATCGGCACCCTTGTCACATTGCCCCCACCCCCCACCAAACTTTTGTTCTAAATCCGCACTGGACTAAACAGAAGGTGAAGAAATTTTTTTTTGTCTGGACGTGGACAAAATTTAGGTGAGTTTAAATTAACTGACCTGAGAGCAATTAGATGGCATTAGTGGTATGATCTCTGAAACCAACATAAGTTTCAAGTTTCATTAGTTTACCATTCTTTTCACTAAATATATGAAAAACCCCCAGGCAATTGCCATTTAAAATTACGCTCTGTCAATCTTCTATATATATATATATATATATATATATATATATATATATATATATATATATATATATATATATATATATATACATATATATATATATATATATATATATATATATATATATATATATATATATATATATATATAATTGGTTGTAGATAAATGTATATACAAATACATTCTTTGATTTGAGTTCTTACTCCTGCTTCTTCCCTTTGGTTATATGCGTGTTTTATTGTTAAAATTTGCTTCAATGAGATACTACTAACTTAAGGGCTGCTTTCACAGTCGAACCACAATTGCTTATCAAATTCCTAACTTAAATTCAAGCATAAAAAAACGCATTTACTAATAGCTCAATCCTTACTATGATTTTATAAAATGACATTGAGAATAAAAGACACAAAGACGGAAATGCAACAGATCTTCGTCTGTATCGAGATTCCCGACTCCAAAGCCAGGTTAAAACTCAAGCGATTACAAAAAGCCAAAGAAAATTGCTTGTAGGAAATATTAGAAATGTTTTTGCTTCAAATTAGAAAAGAAATTAAACAACCGTTAAAATAAGCTAAAATCGCTCTACTTCTTTAAGATATTCGTTAAGAATTAGAAATTTTGTAGGATTACTTATGGACAAATATTATTTGTGTCCTACTGTAATCTATAATATAAACTAGACATTGTAAAAAAATAATGATTGTTTTGATGCAAGGCCGTATCCAGGAGGGCGAGGTATCGGGTCTGAACCCCCCCCTCCCACCCCCAATTTTTTGTCCGATTCGTAAAAACGTACCCATGATAGGTAAGTGAGCTTCTTTTATATATTCATTAGAAATTTATGACAAATTACAGATTTTGTATTATTATTTATGGATAGATATTATCTATGTCTAACATATATTACTGAAATATGTAATATATATTATAAATTATAAAAAATCAAAGATTATTTCGATGAAAGGCTTTAATCCTTATTCAATAGAAACCCACATTCCTAGCAAAGTTTTAATAACAACTATGTATATTTCTGGCTTTTATTATTTAACTTTAATTTATTTAATAAATGATCTTAGTATGAAAAAGAAGAATCTGACTTGGGGTCAACAGATATTGTTTGACAAATCCAATGACCTGATTACACGACTTGCATGTTCTTAACATAAAATTATTGATAATAAATTTATTCTAGTATACTTGGAAATTTCTTAGCAGCTATTTTTTAATGATCTTTTCAAAAAGATATAAACATTAACTTTTTTTTTTGGTAAATCAAGAGAAAACAACCCAAGAAAAATTAAGCACAAATAACGAGCAAACAGAAGAAATAAAAAAAGAAATACTGCAAACGACTGTCGTTCAGATTTGAAAAAATGTTCATAAAAAAACTACTGCAATCCACCCTAATATATAATGCTTTCACACTTCGTTTCCACTATCATCATTATCATCATCAACATCTTCATCATATTCATCGACATCATCATCATAGTCATCATCAAAGAAATCAAGATCGGCACATTCGGGCACAGTCTCTGGTTTTTTTGTCTTAATGCAATATTCTTCTCTGGTTGTTGGTACTTTAACGCCATCTTTTACTGCCTCAGCTATTGATTGTTCAACTTGCTTCCTAGACACAATTGATACTTTTATATGCTTTATTATGCAGGAAATATGTTAAACAGAAACTATATTAAATAAGATACATAATATATATTAATAAATTATATTATAGAGAAATATGATATAGAGAAAATAAATGAGATATGTTAAAGAGAATGAATTTTATTTGTCATTAAGTCATTACGTCAATGTGGAGTAATATATCTACTCTCTTTAAGCGAGCAATTGTGTGAAACAATTTGTTTTGAGGTTATTTGTATCCCTATTTTCGTCTAAATCGGTAATTCCCAACCGATATTGGGCCATGCCCTGCCCCCCTAGACATTTCTAAAATCATGATGCCCCCTTGTGATATTTAAATCTTCTTACTCAGAATTCTATATTTATTTACCTGAAGGAAGCTTAAAAGGCCCTTAACGTAGTATCTAATGAAAAATATAGCCTGAATACAACGCCTTTTGTACAATGTATAACGTCATTACAATACTATCCTATATCTTTTTTGTTCTTTAAATGCATTTCAATGAGACGTTTTCCACATGAAAAATGTTTTTTTTTTTTTAAAAATTAAAGCTATACAGTATAGTCAGCCAAAGGATGCACGTCCTGTCCGTAGCCCACCAAAATATTGCCATGCCCCACGTTGAGAATCATGGGTCTGAATGTTTATTGGTGAGAAACTGTTACAAGATACACTTATGTTGCTCTTAAAGTACCTCAAGCTAAGCTTAAAATGTCACTCCACTGCCCTGTCGTCAACAGTGTCAGAGATGTATAAATCTTTTCCAATATTATTCTTAATTGCTACTACTGCTAGAGATCTATCCCAGTTTTAAGCCAATAGTATCTGAGACACTGGTAAATAAACCTCTATAATCCCGGCTAAATCAAAGCTACTTACAAGAGATTTGAGAGGATGGAAGGAAGTGTTATCGCAAACTAATTTAGGGCTTTTAGTTCTCTTACAACCTTCCGGAACACAGCAGAACAATTCTAGTCATATGGTAATTTTTAATCAGCTGGAAGTCAGAAGCAGTTTTAGGGAGGGGACAAAGGGAGCACTTGCCCCAGGCACAGAAATTTGAGGGGCGCAAAATTTCAAATAAATAATCTGACAGTTATAATCATTTTGTAATTTTTAAAATTCAATTTTTATCAGAATAAAGTAGGGGGCGCAGTTTGCAGTAAGTTTTTAAAACTGAAAATAAGGACCAACAATACAATTACCCGGACAGAAATTATTCCGTATGTGAAGGAATCCCCTTTCCACAATACCTTGCTCTTTACACTAAAGCTGTTAGCACTTTTACAAAAGCTTCCTGTGGTAATTAAACAGCCCCTATGTTTCAGTAGCCGTTCTTGAAAAATTTGGACAAACAGTCAAACTTTAGCGCAAAGAGCAAGGTATTGATGAGGGGCAACCCTTCTTCTCTTAACTCCCATCCGGCCGGATTGGCCGACTCGGGGCTTCTCCTCTGACAGAACTATGGCAAAGCTTCTTATACGATTCCCTGTTCGCTGCAGTCCGAAGGAGTACAGACAGGGGATGGCTGGGAAAGTTTTCCCTCCAGCGCTTGGGAGGTCGTCCTTTTGGCCGGGAGACATCAATCCTTCCGTCAAACGCAATTTTTGGAAGTTGGGCTGGGGACATCCGCTGAACGTGGCCTAACCATCGAAGCTGTGAAGCTGGATGGTCTGCATGATGGTCTGGGAATAGTTGAGCGAAGACAATAGCCGTTCATTTGATATTCGGTCAAGGTAGGTGATACCAGCAAGCTTCCTAAGGGATTTTGCTTGAAAGGCCGCCAACTGGCGTTTGTCTTCTGCTTTCAGGTTCCATGTCTCTGCTCCGTACGTTGCTTCTGGAACCACAAGAGCTCGAAAAAAGCGTGTTTTTAGTTTCAGCGACAGATGTTTGTTTTTCCAGATCGATCGCAATGACTTGAAGCATGCTGAGGCAAGGGCGAGGCGTCGTTTAATGTCTTTTGAGGAGTCGTTTGTGGACGTCAGCTCACATCCAAGGTAAACGAAATGGTCAAACGACTCGATCTATTCTCCCTGGATCATAATTTTGCTGGGTTGAAGGCCTGTATCTATATGCCGCGTTACCTTCATGGCTTTTGTCTTGTTAGCATTGATTTCCATCCCAAAGGAATTAGCTGCATGATCAATATCGTTAGCGCTTGATTCTAGTTCCTCTAGTTCTTCGCTTAGGCGATTAATGTCGTCGGCGTATGCAAGTAAGTCAAAGAGGTGTCCACTGATGAGGTCTCCCGGGTCACTGGGCACCAGTGCCAGTACAGCAGTCAGGAATTGGCAGAACAGAGTGGGGGAGAGTATGCATCCTTGCAGCACTCCTGAAGAGGTTGAGAATTCTTCAGTTAAGCCTTCGCTGGTCTGCACCATGCTTCTCGACTTCTCGTACATGCTCTTGATAATGTCAATAATGTCAGTGGGAATACCGTAGTGTGCCAGGATGCGCCATAGGCCATCTCGCCAAATTAGATCGAAAGCTTGTTTGAAATCGATAAACAGCTGGTATAGCTCTTTCCCGAATTCCAGGTATCTTTCCATAATCTGTCTTATCACAAAAATTTGGTCTATGGTGGATCGGTTTTGACGGAAGCCAGCTTGATATTCAGGGATTACGTGTCTTGTCAGGTTTCTGATCCGATCAAGGAGAATTTTCGTAAGGATTTTAGCTGGTTGGCAAGTAAGCGAAATGGGTCTGTAGTTTTCACAGTTACTTTTAGATCCTTTCTTGTGCAAGGGCACTATGACAGATTTCGACCAAGACTCAGGGAAGTATTTTATTTCCCCTACAGCTGTTACTATTTTGTAGTACAGATCAACGACGATATCATATTCCACTTTTATCAGTTCTGACTGTATACCGTCTATTCCGGGTGCCTTATTTGACTTGAGGGATTTGAGTGCGGCTTCTACTTCTGACCTTAAGGGTGGTGGGGGTGGTTTCTCATCTCTGTGTGCTGGGAACTTTCGAAGCACTTCAGGATCCGGGTTTACTGTGAGATTAATCTTTTCCTGGAAGTGTTCTTTCCAGCGATCTCGGATTCCGGCACAAGTAGTGATTTTGTGTCCATTTTTATCTAAGAGATCGAGGCACTTCGCTTCCTTGCGGTTTGTCAGCTCTCTAGCACTCTAGCAATACTGTCAGAAATGCTCTCCTTTAGAACCAAAATAGGTATTGATAAAGAATGGCAACCCTTCATATATAGAATAATATCTGTCCGTTTTGAGTTTTAATGTTGCTCCTTACTTACAATTCAAAAAAAACTTGTTTTTTATTTAATTTCTTATCGTTTTTCAAAACATTGCCGGTAAATCTGGCTCACCCTCCATGAAATATACCCCCCTCTTCACGGGAAACTCCTCCGTGTGAATTTCATCCAACGTAAAGTGCTACCCTCTCCCGTCGAATTCCTTCCAGACTGTTCCATCCTTGCCGAATCCCCCCCCCCTCCTCTTAAAATTTCTTCGGACGATTCAGCCTAAAAAATTCTCTTTAGCATACTTTCTTTTGAAAAAGACTAAATTCTAATCAGTTTCTTGATCACTCCGGAAATGCCCCCTTTCGTAGAAATTGTTTCCCAGAAATCAAAACACGCAGAAGTTAGCCCTCAGATAATTCCCCCGGAACATCTCCACATGGAAAATTGAGTTGACAAAGAGAATGCATAACAATTAAAAAGAATTTCGTACAGGAATTCTGTCAAATCTACCCAGTGTAAAATTTCCCTCCACAAGGAAGATTCTCCCTATGTAAATCCAACCCATGCACAAAATCCCCCCCTCCCCGAGAAAAAATCTGTATACTTCTCGATAACAAATACTATAAATAAACAATGGACAAATTTCATAACTTACATATCTCTCCCCACGGACGGGGGGGGGGGGTAATTTTACCCCTTAATACACAGTTGTTTAATTTTTCAAAAATACCGAACAAAATAGCTATCTCAAAATGTTAATCAGAAAACTTTAGGGAAAAATGAGCGTGTGAGAGATGCTAGTTGCCCTTCATCTCTTTTGTCACTTAGTTTGGCAACTAGAACTTTTAATTTCCGTTTGAATGCACCCGCTCCCAATCTTCTAAGACCATTATTTCAATACGATCATCCCTCAGAAGCAAAAAAAAAAAAAAAAAAAAAAAAAAAAAAAAAAAAACACGCATCCATGATTTTTCTTCTGACAAAAATAGCAAAATTGTACATTTTTGTATATAGAAACCCAAAACTTCTACAGTAGAGTTTTCTGGTACACTGAATCTGTTTGTGTGATTTTTATTCCTTGAATAATAGGGGTGTTTCCCCCCTATTTAAAAAATCCGGCAAATTTTCTCAGGCACGTAATCTTTGATGGGTAAAACTAAACTTGATGAATCTTATATATTTGGAATCAGCATAATAAGCTGGTTCTCTTGATGCATCTATCGATATTAAAATTCAGTTTTTTAGAGTTTCGGTTACTATTGGGCCGAGTCACTCATTACTTAGAATTTGTTACCACAAACTGTCTGATAAGCAAATGATCACCATTCCTTGAAAATAAAAGTAAGAAGACCGAATTTAATAAAATTTAGTCCGATTTAAGTAAATGAGAATTTTGCTAAAATTTGGCCTGAAAATTTTTGGGAGACAGGGAGGGGGAGGGCGCTAATCAAGATTTTGCCCCGGGCACATTAGAGACCAGAACCACCACTAGTGGTTCGAACCATGCCGTCCGTAAATAATTACGTTGGGCACTTCATCGATTGGCTTAATTCCTATAGTTATTTTTAAACAATAGAAAAAGTTATAAAAAAAAAAAAAAAAAAAAACAGATCCAAAAGCCGCACCTTGGTATTAACGCACAGTTGTTCTCGTGAAGGAATCATGTTAAGAAAAAAATTCTTACTTCATAATATGTAGAAACATTGAAACTAACACATTTTTAAGGCACTTCCACCATGCTTTACCCCCCCCCCCCCAATGTGAAAATATACAGCCCACATTATTCACCACTGCGTCACTTTTGTTTCAACTTAATACCCCTAAATTGAATAAACACTGCCGAAAAAAAAAAAAAAAAAACAAAAAAAAAAGAAAAAAAAAGATCTGGAAATATATAATGTGGCTATATATTTGCACATCAGGGGAGGGGGGGGGGAGGGGTTAGCGGCTTCAAAAAGTGTTAACTACAATTTTCTGTAAATTATTATATAAGAATTTTTTTATTAACATGTTCCCTTCTCAAGAGCCCCGATTGTGCATTAATACCCGAATCTTAATTAGGGTGAATAATCACTCCTCAGACAATACTTAGTTTAACACTCAATCAAACTCAAATTCCAAGACAAGGAATAGGAACAGGTTTGGCACACCCGTCAGCACTACCTAATAACTAGTAAACTGCGACAATGTTCACCTCTTAATAAATTTAAAAAATGAAGCC
This sequence comes from Artemia sp. Qi Xiang Cuo, assembly GCF_049724085.1. NCBI lineage: Eukaryota > Metazoa > Arthropoda > Branchiopoda > Anostraca > Artemiidae > Artemia > Artemia sp. Qi Xiang Cuo. Next base: position 16,048,884 of record NC_142808.1, on the reverse strand, counting down.
ACTATTCAATTTAGCAACATTTACAGCCCTAACTTCGAAATGAATAGCTGTAAATCTTACAACAGTCTGAAGAAAGTGACACCACTTTCACCAACGTTATCTAAACCAATTTTAGCCGGAATCCGAACAGGTCGCATTCGTATCTAGAATGCAAAGGCGTCTCAGATGCGGTTATTTATCCTAAAAATAGTGCAAAATAACTATCTTTATAAAAATGTACCTTAATTAGGATTGGTATATGGCCTCATTAATATTCTTAGTGGCAAAAGATAGAATTGCTTTAAATTATCAAAATAATATTACAACGATAATAATAAACAATAATATAATAATATTATGGCCAAAGCCGTATACAAGGGAGGGGGGGAGGAGTAGTTTATGAAAGGAACTTTAGAATATATTTCAAAAATTTGTTTATATGCATTGTTGTTATGTTTTCCAAGTCGGAAGAAAACTTCTGGGGGGGGGGGGGGATAAAATCGGTTTTAAGATTGGGAAACACGTTAAGGAGTCAATCAATCTTAATAAAGATAAGCTAAATAACAAGCAATGATAATTTGTAAAAAATATATATAGCTGGTGGGGTTCCACCAATCCCCCTACTAACTAGGCAGGTAGGCAAGGCCGTATCCACGGGGGGAAGGTTCAATGTCCCACCCGTCAAATTTTGTCCGACTCTTAAAACGTAACAATAATGCATATAAACAAATCTTTGATGCGTTTCTTTGTAAAATCCGCCCCCAATCAAAAATTTTGGATAAGCCTATGCAGGTAGGGTTGAATACCAAGCTACGATAGCCTATCAACAAAATCTTCCTGGCAATTTTATTTTTCATGTAACTTTGCAATTCAAAAACTGAAATAGAAGATTGTCTATGATTTACTCTTTGTTGTTAACACTCCCAAAGCATTAAATATATGGTTTTCAACTCTTTAAAACTAAAACCAGTGCCATCTGTCTCCGTAGATGGCACTACTATCACGCTGTCTTCTTCGCTTAAACATTTAGGTCTTCCATACGGCCAAGATAAAAAAACAACAAGAACTCTTTGCCTCGATACCCTTGTGTCAAATTTGCGAGTGAGTTACGGTAAACTGGCCCCGCTGAAGTATTCGTATAACCGGCAAATTTTGGCGAGGCTATACAGAGCAGTGTCATTGCCACATACCTTTCCCCGCTTTGGGAATGGTTTACTGAAACAGAGCGACTAAGAGTTCGGTCCACGTCATGTAAATATTCAAAGGTTTTGGTACATATACCGCTTTTCGAGAGGAAGTCACTCCTCTTGAATAAGTATCAAATTCGAAATCCGCGTGAAGTTGTGGCAGAACAGGAAAGCTATGCTAGAAAAGGTGCACTTGAGCACCTTTGATTTGAGCACAGGTGCACTTGAGCACTGTGATTTTCTGCCGTTGCATGTAATATACGAGCTATGAGTGTGTGTTGTGTATATAGTGTATATTTGTAGTGTATGCAGTTATCGTGTTGTTCCTTTTTTCCCCTTTTTTGTGTCTTATACTCCGCCATGTTCTTGTTTAATGGTAAACAAGTAAATAATCTATATACTATTTACTATTTTCTATATACTATATACTATTACTATAGTATACTATTATATTACTATTATACTATTATATTATACTATTCTAATACTATACTATTATACGCTCTATTATATACTATTATTACTATTATATTACTATAGTATATACTATATACTATTTTCTATATACTAAATAACTATTTACTATAGTTAATAGTAAATAATCTATCTATCTATATCTCAATGTATTATTAATGCAAAAGCCATAGCACACGAGACTACTTCAAATTCCTGACAAAACAAGTTCATCCCAATCAGAAATGATTTACAGCTTTAGTTAAAATTCTGATTGTTAAAAAGAAAATGACTTAAAAAAGTGGATATTTTATACTTAGGATTATTTATTTTATACTTATTTTATACTTAGGATTATACTTAGGATATCTTATACTTAGGATTATATACTTAGGATTAGGATAGGTATTTTTCCATATCTTCATTTAACGAGCCTACTTAAAATTAGTGACAAGACAAGGTCATTTCAATTAGAAATGATTGACAGTTTTAACTAAACCGTTGTTTGTTAAAAAGAAAATGGATTAATAAGGTAGATATTTATACATTACTTAGGTATAGAAATTATTTCATATCTTCATTTGAAGGAATAAAAAATTGGCCATGAGAGCTAACATTCCCTAATTGTTAAATATAATTGTTATTTGTCAAATATATTCCAATGCATTAAGACTACTTGAGACTACTTAAAATTACTGAAAAAACAAGATCATCTCAATTAGAAATAATTAACACTTTCAAATAAAATTCTGATGACCTATGAATGGATGATATATAGACTTATCTATCAACAAATGAAATGACATCATTTATATACAATCCTAAAAAAGGCTTATCCCAGATTTGCCCCTCAATTACTCGGACTATGTCTTGGCCTTTTCTACAATTAGCCATGACTTGATTCCTACTGCAAAATACTTGATTTTAATTCAAAATCAACGGAAGTGACTAAATAAGGTAGATATTCTACACTTGGCAAGGTATGTTCATTATTAGGGTTGCCACCAGATGACAAAAAAAATCACTAGATTTTAGAGATTTTCTTGTTGATTTAGTGATTTTCTTGTCGATATAATGATTTTCTTCAGTAATCTAATGATTTATGTGCAAATTTAGTGATTTTTTTGTCTAGGTAATATAAAAAATCATTACAAATAGTGATAAATCACAAGGGATGGCAATCCTGAGCAGTATCCATATCTCCCTCTAAAAAAAAGCTAACTAACTTTATAATATCATAAAAAATTACTTTATAAAAAAGGTCAACTAACTTTATAATATTTTCATATTCTTTATCCTTTGACTCTTTCCACTTCCTATACATTACAGAGGCATCTACATTGGCAGGAGATGAGCAGTTAGGTTCGTTCAGTAAGGAGATGACGCTTAGTAGAACTGTCCGCACGTTTTGGGTGGGATTCCATCGCTCACAAGGCAATTCACCACTCTGTGGGTCATCCACTGGAGGATGTAGGATTGATATACACAAGTCACCGTTCTAAAATTTAAGTTAACAAGATTGTTATAAATTTGTCAAGCAAAAACAATATTTGTTATAGAAGGACTTGTATTCTTTTTTAGAGAACTTTCAGCAAAAATTTGCGGGATGGATATAAAATAACACTCTTTTTTGTTAGTTTGAGCAAGGGGATGGCGAAAAAAACTAAAAAAAAACGCATAAAAAATTCGTTTATATTCATTTTTGAGAAAAAAGACTATAGGACAAAGGTTACTTAGACGAGTATCCTTGCACAGATGGGATTCAGGATATATTTCAAATTTTGAAACATCAAATAAAAATTATTACAAACAAAGAAAAAATTTCAAAAAATTTATTGCGAAAAAAATCCCCAAATTGCACACACAAGTGCGAGTGTGTATATTGAGTGTGATATACAGTGTGAGTTGTAACTCTGATATGTCCAATCCAACCTCACTTCGTCCTTTTTTTAAGGTTATATCAAATCATGATGGTTTGAATTTTGAAAAATCATAACCACAAGCCTTCAAAAAACTTTTGACAACTCTTTTGATGGAGCATTCATGAAGGCATGCAGGGCATGCTACGGGTTCAGGGTATGCGAAAGCATGCTACGGGTACAGGGCATGCTAAGGCGGGTACTGGTACGTGGGGAATCACCCAAACACTAGTGCAAAGGATGTAACTGGAGTGTAAGAACATACCTGTTGTTAACTCTGGACACCACCACCCTTTAAGGGTCAGACGTGAGCAATTTTAGAATTCCATAGATCTTAATTATACAAAATTATACTTCTAGATGTCAACAAACTGATACTTCTGAAGATGGATGTATCATTATGATCAGTAGATTGTGCAAAATGTGGGAATGAACAAGAACCATTCGTCCTTGCGTGGACTTATATTTGAAAAACTAATGACAAAAAAAGTAAATTGATCTGGGGAAAATCTAAGGAAAACTGAGAAAAATAACGATACATTATTGCAGGGGTTGCTTTATAGAATTAAAAGCTGTTCTTTTTATGCACACATCATGGAAGAATAAATATCACTCTCTTTTGGAAAACATTTGACACATTAGTTTTATGATAAAAATAAATCAGAAAACTTATAGAAAGAAAATATCAATTAAATCACAACAGCCGACAGAGCCGGTTTTAGATTAAAGATCCGGGTCACGCAAGGCCATTTCTCTGCTATTTTGCCATCATTATGAAGTGACTCCAAAACTCTGGCTAGACGTGAGAAACGATTTAGAGAAACAGCAGGTAATGCGCATTCACTTTATTAACTACACATTAACAGAACTAGACCTACAACTTTAAAGTCTCAGGGAGATAGACCAAAAGACATTTCACAGGACACTGTACTTACATTCAAACTTAAGAGCACGTGCATGGATTTTTTTATGGGGGGAGGGGGATTAATAAACAGACAAATGTTATCTGATAATTTGAACAGAGAGTACACGACCCCCTTTCCCATATCTCTACAAGGTCATTAACAGTTTTTGGAAGAATTTCTAGACTGAGAGGGGCCTTGAACCCTTCTTTGGAGGGTATTTCCTGCCCATTTTTCTGATGTAATGCCCATAAACTATCAGTTGGTTTTAATAGTTACAATCAATCTTTATCAGCTCTAGAAACAAGAGAGAGAAGGGGGGGGGGGGGGTAAATGCCAAATAATTTTTCTTCTGAGAACTGGGGGAGGGCAGGACCAATGAAAACATTTTTACTCCATTTTCGTGAATCTTTAAGTTTTTAAGATATATTTCACTTTTTATATTTCAGGGGAGGAACAGTCTAAAGGCGTTGTTTAGTAAGAACCTAAATCCCCCTTCTCCTGCCCAAAATGACATTTCTGCCACAAGAAACAAGCAGGCTGACTCATTTTCTTATACCTTGTCAGTTTTTACATTTATTACATCGTTGGACTACTTTCATTTTGGACTGGTAATCTTGATATTTTTTTATTTAATTTTTTTTGGTTATATTTTTTTTATGGAATTGCGCCTTTAAATAGAGCCAAAACAATTCAATAATCTCTTATTACTACCGTAAATATTAATAACAAGTCTCGAAAATTGTGTTTTTTTTTAATATCAGCGACCTGCAAGGCCAAATGGTAATAAAGCCTGATAGAAGGCTGTGACACATCCTATTACATGACCATAGCATAGCATCAATCAATCAATCATTTATTACCCACAACTACAAGACAACAAGTAGTACAAGTGGAGTATAAACATAATAATAAAAAAGAAAAACAAAAAAGAACAATGCTTGACGTAAATACAAGGGCATAGAGGGCATAGAAAGAGAAGGAATGAAGACAAATAAATTAGATATAAACAAAATTAAAATGAGGGCGATTACTCCCACTGTTTCTCCTTTAAAAATAGTATGGAAAGAGTACTTACTTCATAAACATTGGGATGCCATAATTTAGTAACAAATCTTACATGTGGCGGAGAGTAAGGATAGTCTGCTGGGAACTTTACTATCACCTAAAACAAAAGAATATTTACATTTTTTTTTATATTATTTTTATAGATTTTTATAAAAAATTAATACTAAATATCAATATAAAACAAAATATGAAATTAACAATTAAATAGATAAGATTTATATATATATATATATATATATATATATATATATATATATATATATATATATATATATATATATATATATATATATATATATATATATATATATATATATATAAATATATAACGTAAGAAAGTAACGAAAATGAATTTAAACAGATTTTTGATGTTTTTCTAAAGTTTTTTTTAAGCCCCCCCCCCAAAAAAAAATACCTTGGATACGTTCTTGATGGCGAACTTGTAAAATAATAATACAATTCCGGATAAACGTTTGAAATGATGACCCATGTGCCATATTTTATTTCGTAATTTGTACTTTTTAAACTGACTAGGAGCGAAATATGTAAGAAAATCGGATGATCAAAGCAGGGCTACGGGATCGGAATATATTTTCGACACTTATCAGACCGAAAATGCTTTTTTTATATAGCAAAAATGGCTGGGACAGCAATATACCTGGTTATCCAGAGAAACTATTGCATGTGTCAGGAGGCCTTATTTTGTGTACATTTAGTAACTCAATTTCAGAAAAAGTTGGAATCCCCTTCGCTCCAATAGATCAGAAATAAACCGACTATTTCAAATTTGAAAATACCTTCGCTTTGTATACCTAGTTGTAAATCTTGAAGAGACATTTCTTTGTTTAAGTATTGAACAACGTTTTGAACCCATAATAAATAGTTGAAGACCCAATCCAGACCAGTTTTGTTGTTACGACATTTCAAGCTTTTAGAATCAAGGCCAAAAATACTGAAAAAAACTTACTTTTTAACAGAAAGTTGGGGATTGGCTAAAAGGACGGAACGGAAATTCGCTAAGCAGGTCAAAATTGAGTACCAAATTGAATAGAATGTACAGATCAGAGACAAATTAGGGTTGTCTTGTCTCTGGAGCTAGGAAATGAGCAAGTAAACTTCACTTTAACTAGTATACTAGCAACCACTTGCCTGTCTAAATTTCTTTGAAGGCAACATTCAGATAAGAATTTTAAATTGTGAAACTTTCCTGTCACTTCTTCTAAAACCCAGAATATCCTAAGTCAGAGTTGAACATTGTTGAATCAATTAACTCTTTGAGACCCTTTGGCCCTAACTTTAGTTAGAGCGATATTTTCACCCTTGAAAACTTGCCCGGTTGATTTATTAAAAGTTTGAGCCTTGCGGATGCTTCAAGGTAGCCCGTTGGATCTATTCTGATTAATTAAGAGATATGTGATCTAATTAAAATAGATTAGATTATAGCACAGGGCAGATATCACCCATGTAAATAACTTGAGATTCTTGTTAGATTTCTATTTCATTTTGGTTGAGGGTCTCATAGTTTCGTCTTTATATTTCCCTTTTTAGTTAAGACCTAGTCTGTAAAGGATGAAAATACTTTGCGATTAATAAAATTCAAGAACTCAAGTGAGCCTTCGTGGGTTTAAGGCGGGAAACCCACAACAGGCAGTAGAAATTGTTGGTTGTATACCTTTTCCCAATTTAGTGTTTCACGGAACTAAAACACAGTATTTATAAAATAGATCACATGCAGAAATTGGAGTTCCCTAGACAATAATTTTGCTTACCTCCTTGTGGATTCTCTAACGTTATGCGGAACGTTATTCTCTAGCGTTAACGTTATGCGAATTCCTTTTTTTTTGTCGTTCTTTCATTTCCCTAATCCTGTACTAACTATAGATGCAGATAGATGGTCTCGATGTTATACAGAGAGGCTAGGAAACAAGGGGAATGATATAGTCAAACTAAGAAATTTAACTCCTTTCTGTCAAGGAAAATTCAATCAAAGATCTTTCCTATTAAAGTAAGATTTGCTCGAGATCCAAGGAACACTAACTTCCTTCTACAAGAAATAATTGTAAAATACCTTGTTTTGGGTTACTGAGAAAATGTGAACAATCGATGTGGTTATTCAGAGTTTTGCCCACTTTCAAACTTTTAGATTTACCTTTTTGAAATACCTTAAATAATCAAATAAAACTCGTAATTTTGGTTCTTCCATTTCCAACCAAATTAGCAGAATTTACCTAATCTGATAATTTAAAACCTAAAGATTTAATCCAAGCCTTAACTAATTATCCAAGTGTAATTTATTCAATTAGAATTTCAGTAGCTCTAAACTTAAAATAATCCTTTTTTTCGGTGAACGGCACGTGGACAATAGAGGAGACCTCCAGGACCGATGGACATTCAACTCTGAATATAATACTATTCAGCTCTGTAGAGAGCCATCGGAACGATTTATAATAATTGGAAATACAACGTTTATCCTCTTTAATTGAATCTGATAATAAAATCTAGTTGTCCCCAAATTTTGAGTACAAAAGCACAAAATCGCCGCAGTTTATCACGCTACCAGATTGAGTGATTTTCCCTCTATGAAATCTGGGTAAAGGGTTTATAAATAGAATTTAATACGTTCAGAAAAAAGTTTAAAAGGAGAGATTTACCCAGAGCCTGCTTAAGGCAACAATCAGACTTAGCTTCTAGTCGTAAAAATAGGGCAAGCTTACACATGGTTACAGATTAGCTATCAAGGCAGACGTCAGTGGATATTTGATTAGGGGAGGGAAGCCTCAAAAAGTACACTTTTAAGCCCAAATTTTCAAAATTTCCATGACGCGTGCTTTTAATTAAAATTAAGGGGGTTAACCACTGACTTTTCTTTGTTTGGAGATTTTCTTATCTATCACTGAAAAAAAAACAAAACATATAAGACATAAACAACAAATAAAGCTACCTTCTTAACCATTTTTCCGGTTACCCAAAACCTAGAACCAGGTTGTCTTAAGGGGCAGTCCAGGTTCCAGGAATAATATTTGCACTAAATCCCAAACATGGAAGCAGCGGAGACAGATCCACTGTTATTACAGAAACAGTAGTTTTTAACAAAAGAATATTTTAAACATCAAGGCATTATGATACAGAGTTGAACTAAGTACAAAGAGCAATGGTTTAATGAGGGTGACAATCTCCCCCTGATTTAGGAAGATTTTTACTTTATTTTGAAAAGAAAATACACCTAAGTCAAACCCTATTCTTCAAGCATTGTAACACAAAAATTTAACAGTAGTGTAAAGAGTAGGGGTTGAAGGGGAGGAGTGAGCAACAGCTCCCTCATAATTATGAAGCAGCTGTATTATGATAATATGTATTGTCATATTATGATAACCCTGAATGTTATTTTACATTAAGCTGAAATTTATTAAACCACCTCTCTTGAAATCATGAAAAAAGGGCTCAATATTATGCAAACATCTGCTACCGCGTCCGGGATAACCGACGAACAACCAATATTGAATGATGATGATGCGATTTTATATACTACTGCCTCCGGGATAACCAACGAAACTACCGCGTCCGGGGCAACCGACGATCCTAGGCCTAGGATGACCCCCACCCGGGGTGAAAATCCACACGGTTGTTCTATTCCAACAAAAAAAAACCTACACTTTGGTACGCTAAACATCCGAACACTTGCCAAACTGGGAAAACTAGATCTTACTCTTAGAGAACTACAGAGGTACAATTGGGATGTTATCGGCCTCTCTGAGACTCACCTCCCCCGAACGAGTGAGGAAAACCTCTTTGGAGCCTCCTTCTTGTTGTCTGGCCGCAAGGACGGAGTTCATTGACAAGCTGCAGGATTCTTCGTATCACCAACTGCCATAAAATCTCTAATCTCTTTCACCCCAGTCTCAGAAAAAATAGCCGTCTTAAGATTGGAGGGAACTGCCAAGAATATCATTGTCTTCCAAGTCTGTGCCCCAAACTCCACCAAAAGTGAGGAAGAATGCGATGAATTCTATTTCACACTACAAAGCGTCATTGACCAAATCCATAAGAAAGACGTACTGATTGCCATGGGGGACTTTAATGCTACAGTAGGTACGGATAATACCGGTCGGTCTGACATAATGGGGACTTTTGGTCACGGAAAACTCAATGCGAGAGGCGAACGATTGCTCCACTTCTTTCGAGAAAATGAGTTATTTGTCACGAACACAATGTTCAAACACCGCCATCGACGTAGTGACCTGGAGATCCCCAGACGGTAAAACCGAGAACATGATCGATTATATGCTGATATCGAAGCGCTGGAAGTCCTCCGTACTAGACACAGTAGCATTACCTGGAGCAGACTTCGACGCTGACCACACTCTCCTGATGTCAAGGTTCAAGCTGAGAATGAGAAAATTGTAAAAAGCAACAAAAATCCCAAGATTCCGGGTGGATCGGGTGGATCTACTGCGAGATTCCACTCTACCTGAAAAATTCCCAGATATCCTGGACAATCATTCTCCCTTGACCGCCACTAATGAGATAGACTCCCTGACCGAGCAGGCCACATCAGCAATAATAGAGACAGCGAAGAACGTCCTCGGACAAAAAACTCCCGATGAAAAACCATAGATCACAGATGAGATCATTGCGCTATGCGAGGATAAGCGACTTTTTTGCAATACATCCAACCACCACAGCCGGGATACTTACAAGCTCCTCAAGGGAAGAGTAGAGCGAGAGATCAGAAAGGCACTACGTAGCCAGCTGCGGAAGAAATGCGAAGACTGCGAAGTACTGTTCAAGAAGGGGAACAGCGGAGCAGTTTTCAGAATGGTAGAGGAGTTAAGCCGAAAAAAAGCCGCAAACGCCAGTGATCATGGACAGAGACAGAAATGAGATTAGCGATTCAAAGATGAAACATGAAAGATAGAAAGAATACTTCAACGATAAATTGAATCCCCAAGTAGCTAAAGATCCTGAAATACTAACCCGCTTCCCTATAAACAACCAAGAACTCAGACCACCACCCCCAAACAAGTCAGAAACCAAGTCAGCAATCAAGTCGCTTAAACATGGAAAAGCCCCTGGTCCAGACGGAGTCACCACTGAACTCATTAACGTCGGATTGGATGATATAACTGATCTGTACCATGCCATTGTATCTGCGGTGTGGGGAAACCGAACACATATCCCGTCAATGGTGCACGGCTGCCATTGTACCCATTCATAAAAAGGAGTCAAAGAAAGAGTGCGGAAACTACCGTCCGATAAGCCTCACGAGCCACCAGACACGCGTCCTGACAAAAGTCCTGCTCCGACGCACACAAGCAATAACTGCCTTTTCCATTAGAGAATATCAGGCCGGCTTCCGCCCTGGGAGATCAACAATCGATCAGATATGTGTCGTTCGAGAGCTCATGGAACGATACATTGAATTCGACAAAGAACTCTACCAACTATTCGTTGATTTCCATCAGGCATTTGACCTGATATGGAGCGAAGAACTCTGGCATATCCTTCTTCACTACAGGACCCCTTTTGAGGTAGTCCAAATAATCAAGAGTCAGTGCGACCATTTCCGAGCCCAAGTAATAACTGCTGATGGGTTGTCAGAAGAATTCACAACTTCGTCAGGAGTTCTCCAGAGTTGCATCTTATCACCACATCTTTTCAACCTCTTTCTAAATGCCGTTCTGTCACTGAGGCAGTCGGAATATGGCGCAACAATAGGAGGGCTGCTAATAGACAAATCTTGATTACGCTGATGATATTGAAACTAATCTGATTATCACTATAGGCGGGAGACAGGTTGAAACGGTTGACCACTTCCCGTACCTTGGTAGCCAAGTCTCCTCAGATAATTTCCATAGCTCTAAGTAGCTTCCGAAGACAAGCCAACCTCTGGAAAAGTATCCACCTATCCAACAAACTCAAGTTGCGCCTATTCAACAGATTAGTAATCCCCATAGTTATCTATGGATGCAAAACATGGACTCTGAAAACCGAAGACGAGAAAAACATTGCTAGAATCAAATACACTGACCGAATCACAAATGTAGAAGTACATCAAAGGCTCCAGTCCACTTAAACCATTCTCACTAAAATCAAGAAACAACAATTGCGCTGCTTCGGCCGCACCAAGCAAATGGAGCCGGGTCACCTCCCGAAAATCGCCCTCGAAGGATCCCTTTATGGCCTTCGTCCACGAGGCAGACCACTAAAACGATGGATGGAGAACTTCCACTTCGACAACGTCAAGATAGCCCAGTTATCACGTATCGCACCAGACAGAGCAATGTACCGAGCCCTTACGCATGAGCTAGCAAGAGGAGTGGTCCCAAAACGTCCCACGAGGATGGCCAGGACCTAAGTAAGTGAAGTAAGTAAGAAATTTATTATGACGCAGAGTTTAATTAAGATACAGTGTTCTTCTTTTACAAGGGAATAAAGGGTACCACTATAATTTTAAATAAGCAGAATAATGAGGGAGGAAGCCATCCCCTCAACCAAGTTCCACCCAACCTTTAACATTTGAAGAGTGAGTGTAAAAGAAGCAACACGATTAGGAGTTAAATTTTTGAATTAAAGTACTTTGAGAACAAAAGGGCTTATTAGCATTTGTTAGAAATGACAAAATGTTTACTTAAAATTTCTTGAAAGGAAATCAGCAAGTAACACACTGCCATCTATTTATTGCGTGACATTGCCATCTATTTATTGCTGACGTTGCCAGCTATTTATTGCGTGACATTGCCATCTATTTATTACACTCTAAAATACGCTCAAGTGAAATACTAGTACAGATTTCAACTTAAAGAGCAATCGTTAAAGAGGGTGAGATTCACACCTCATATCAAGGATAACTTATGCGTAATTAAGGCAATTAATAAATAGCAATTATTATTGTTCTTTTTGTTTAGGTATATTAATGCATCTTTGACAACAAAGTAAAGAGAGTAAATCCATAATAACATTAGCTAGACTAGTTCCATAAAATTTGTTTTTATTGGTATTTATTTTTATCATGATATTTTTCACAGTATCTTTAAGATATTTTTTTAAAAGCAAATTGCAATTAAATACAAAATTACAAAGGGGCAAATATACAAACCTATTGAATTGGTCCAAATGTCACCACCTCCCACCCCCTTCTAATAAAAAATGTTAAATTGTGCCATAAAAATGCACGTTTTGTGTTCTGGCGAAACTTGACGTAAAACTTATAAATGAGAAAAAAAAACACTCATACAATTTCTGCAAGGTATACAAAGATCAAGCCGAATCTATGGATAAATCTAAATTACACAGGTTAAGAAATAATGTATTTTGACGTAAAAAAATATATATAATATTTAATAAATTGTAAATATACAATCTGAATATTTCTGGTGAAGACTGCTCTGAATCTGATTTAGCTTTTATAGACTAGTTGCAATATTTTAAATCCACACGTACAAAACAAAGAAAAACAGGATATAACAAATGAAAAATGGTGAGAAAAAACGAGAATTTTGTCAGCCAGAAGCAAACTATGAAAACGAAAACAAGTAGATATTTTTTTTTTATTATAAATAATAATAAATAATAAGAATAATCAATCTTATTATTTTTGTAAAAAGGCAGTAACCAGCCTTTAAAAAGACAGATTACTGCCTTTTTAAAGGGCTACTGCCTTTTAAAAAGGCAGTAGCCCTTTCCATTTCCAATCGGATGAGCCCTTTTCGAAGTTTCTACGACAACTCCTTCAATGCGAAGTGCCCTGGTCCAAAATAAAACAAAATAATAAAATATATAAAATCTATTAGATTTTAGATTTCGTCAAAATCTAACTTTTGACGACTAATTTTGTCTTTGTTTTTTTTTTCTGAGCACTGAGCATGACTTAGTGGAGGTTCTTGTCGAAATATCTACTTGTTTTCATTTTCATAGTTTGCTACTGGCTGACATAATCCTCATTTTTTCTCACCTATTTGATTTTATTTTTCATTTATTATATCCTATATTATTTATTATATTTACATTTATTATATTTATTATATCCGTCAGGTATGGAGAGAACTTACACAATAAAAAATCTTATTTTTCTCAATAGTAAATTAAATAATAAAAAATAATATTGCAATTTTTCTTAATAGTAAAACAAATTCTTAATAATTAGAGATATTAAAGAACCAAAAGAAAAATCCGTAAAAAAATCCCAGTTTCCAGGTGTGAATAGACTGAAGAATAGAACCAGGGCTAAGATGTTTTCATTTTGATGCTCTTGCTAATTTAAGATTTTATGTTAGGGTTTTGTCATCTCTTCATTTGGTAGCATGTTTTCTTCTCTTTTTGAGCCATTGTGGCGATCTCTGGATTTCGTCAACTAATTTATTTTTGACAATTATTTTGACAAAGGAATGCTTGTCATTCTGATATTGTTGATTTGGCTATGATAGGAATTTTTGAAATAAATATCTATCTATCTAATTTATACTTTGAAATGTGAAGTTTTTTCCTTTCTGAACAGACATAAAAACTACATACAAATATGAATCGTTAAGGAAAAACTTATCAAGTTTATCTTGAAGTATCCACCTTGATACAATGTATATGGAGGATTTCTCTTTCTGAACCGTTTTGGTGATATCTGGATTTCGTCAAGTAACTTATATTTTGAAATGTGAAGTTTTTTTTTCTGAACAGACATAAAGACTACTTACAAATATGAATCGTTAAGGAAAAACTTATCAAGTTTATCTTGAAGTATCCACCTTGATAAAATGTATATGAAGAATTTCTATTTCTGAACCGTTTTGATGATATCTGGATTTCGTAAACTAATTTATATTTTAAAATGTGAAGTTTTTTTTCTAAAAAACTTTTTTTTATAAAAATACTATACCGATTCAACCGGTTCAATCGGCTCAAGGTAATGCAACAAGAACCGGCTTGACAAGAAAAACGTATCAAATTTACCTTGAAGTATCCACCTTGATACAATGTATCAGGAGGACCAAATATGGCAACGTCCCATTCAAACATATTCTCTTCATTCATTTTTACTCGGAAACCTTCAACCGGTTCTTCTTGCAGGCTCCTATATTCCAGCTGCAAGGCTCTTGAAGCACTGCTGCTTGCCTCCATTTTCTTTCCCTGAAATTAAAGTTGATACTCAAACACTAAATATTAACAGTTACAATTCAAGGCTTACATTGTGTTTGTCACTGCCATTAGTACTTTTTTTTGCTTTTTCTATTTGTTTGTTTTTTAAAAATTCATCTTGGATCTGTAACAGACCAATACAAAAAATAATCTTACCAAGTTTCCTTCCCAAAGGTTTGGCTAGATTAGTATAAGAAAGGATCCACTCAGTATTTCAAGCATGATGTTTCTTGAACTGTATATGATTTTATTTTTCTATTATTGTGACTTATTTTGCAAGATTAAAATATAAGAGGATAGTTAAGATAACAGACATCCTGTCTTTTGTATAGTGATTAAATAAAATAAAAAAAACAAGTTTTTTTTAACTTAAAGTAAGGAGCGACACAAAACTTAAAACGAACATAAATTATTCCGTATATGAAAGGGGCTGTCCCCTCCTCAATGCCTCGCTCTTTACGCTAAATTTTTCTTATTGTTTTAAAAAATAAAGTTGTGTTACAGAGTCAAACTTTAGCGTTAAGAGCGAGGCATTGAGGAGGGGATAGCCCCTTTCATATACAGAATAATTTCTGTTCATTTTAAGTTTTAATGTCGCTCCTTACTCTCAGTTAAAAAAAACATGTTTTTTTTATTTAATTTCTGAAAGTTTTTGAATTAATGCAGCTTTGATTTTGGCTCACCGCACATGAATAATTAAAACAAAATTTGCATATTAATTTTACTTTTTTTGGCTAAATGGCTTTCTCGAAATTTTGATCTGACGTAACTTGCGAATTAACTTACGTAACGAACTTTTATATTCATATGTTTTAATTACGTCTATTAGGGAGCTTACCCCCTAGTCAATACCTCGTTCTCTACGCTAAAGTTCGAATTTTGTTCGAATCACAAACCCCTGAATTACAAAGGCCGGTTAATTAGAATAGATAGCTCTTTTGAAAGTACTAAAAAAAACTTTTGCAAAAAGGGCGAGGTATTGACTAGGGGGCGAAAAAAACCCCTCATATACGTTATAATTTCTGTTCGTTTTAAGTTTTAATGTTGCTCTTTACTTTCAGTTGAAAAAAACTTGTTTTTAATATATTTAATTTCTGATCGTTTTTTAAATAATACTGGGAAATCCGGCGTCCCCTTCATAGAAATGTCCCTTCCCCCAAAGAAACATCCTCCATGGAAAGATCCTCCCCCGTAACCCCTCCTCCGACCCCCCCACCAGAAAAAAATCCCTCCTGAAACGTCTGTATACTTCCCAACAACCAATACTATATGTAAACAATAGGCACAGCTCATAGTTTGTAGCCATTTCCCCCGGGACTGTGGGGGATTAAGTCATCGTCCTATATATTATTTGTTTAATTTCTGACTATATTAATTCAACTGACTGCCTCAAAATATGTATTGGGTTACTTTGGGAAGACATCAGCGTGTGATGGGGCCTAGTAACCATCTAATTTTTTTGGTCGCTTAAAAAAGGCACTAGATCTTTTAATTTCCATCCAAATGATCCCTCTTATGATATTCTAGGACTACTGGATCGATACTATCACCCCTGGAGAAAAAAACAAACAAACAAAAACAAACAAACAAACACGCATCTGTGATCTTTCTTCTGACAAAAAATACAAAATTCCACATTTTTGCAGATAGGAGCTTGAAACTTCTATAGTAGGGTTCTCTGATACACCGAATCTGATGGTGTGATTTTCATTAAGGTTCTATGTCTTTTAGGCGGTGTTTCCCCTTTTTTTCGAAAATAAGGCAAATTTTCTCAGGCGCGTAACTTGATGGGTAAGACTAAACTTATGTATTTGAAATCAGCAGAAAAATCTAATTCCATTGATGTACGTATTTATGAGTATCAAAATTCCGGTTTTTAGAGTTTCAATTACTTTTGACCCGGGTTGCTTCTTACTTACAGTTCGTTACCACGAACTGTTTGATTAGTTAACTGAAATATATTATTGGACTTTGTTAGATGTGTTTTCTTCATTTTCATTTTGTTTTCACATAACATTTGTGTTTATTTTCTTTTTTCTCAATAATCCTTTTTCTGTCTATTTAAACTAAGTTTTGCTGTTTTTTTCTTGCTGATAAGAGGCTTCTGGATGAGACAATGAAACATTTGGATCTTTATTATTAAGTTTTTTCTTTAAGATTTTTAAGTTTAAGTTTCTATTTTTTTGAAGCTCTTTAAAGTTATTTAATATTATTATTAACAAGAAGTTTTTTAAGGTACAGGATTATGAAAAAATAAATCCTAAAAGCATAGGGAAACATAATTAATTGGTTAATTTGTACTAGTTATATTAATGTATATTAAATAAGCTGTGAAGCAATAATTTTTGTCCGTTTTAAGTTTCAAGTTTGCTCTTTACTTCCCTTGGAAAAACTTTGTTAAAATTAATCTTTATTCGATCTTGATCAAAAGTTGATGTAGAAACAACGCTGCCATAATTTTTTTTATTTATACGGAATAATGTATGTTCGTTTTATGTTTTAATGTTACTTCTTAGTTTCAGTTGAAAACTTATTTTTAATATAATTTCTAATTATCACCAATGTAGGGCAGATAAGACATCTCCAAAAAATACTGCAAACAAACTTAACAGCTAAGAAAAACTTTCAGTCTACAACATAAAGTTCATTATCCATACTTCACAAAACAATACATGTTTTTCAGAAACGCAAGTTTTTTGATGAGCAAAAAACTGTTTTTACTCTGCCGACTTTGCCTGAGAAAGCCATAATGAAGACAGGGCCTTATAAATCACCTACTGACTAGCAAAAACTAGAAGGCTTCTGTAACAAAATAAAACTGTTTAAGGGCTAATATAAAAGCTTATATTTATACTTAACCACTTTTTATAAATTTGACTTGAAAGCACATTCCCACAAAGTGCACTTTCGGTTGTTTCCCTAAGTTTTTAAATGAAACAAGTGCCTTTTCCAATGAAATGACCCAAAAAAGGTGATTTCAAAACCTAGGAAAGAGCAAAAACTAAGGGGGCAAGATACGTCCCTTTCCCTCAATTACTGCTGTTAGAACTAGCACACAGGCTTCATCACAGAGTAAAGTTTGAACGTTCATTTCAAAACTGTTGATCAATCGAGCTTAATTGTTGGTAGTTGTTCAGCTGAAAAGTTTTAGTTTTAGTTAATTTGTTTTTGCAACAATCTTAAACTTTTAATATGACTAGACGATTTATGAAACTTACTAAGAGCGCCTGGAAGGGGGGGGGGGGGTGAATTTGAGGGGATCTTATAAACCTCTAGTTAAGAGCTTTGGACCATAATTATTGCAATGGTACCATTTTATGCTTCCAAACTCTTCCACATACAAAGTGGTACCAAAAGTGCCGTTTTTAGTGTTATATGGCACTTTTGGATGGTAAATTGATAAAAAAGCACATGGATATGAGTAATTGGTTGAAAATCTGCCTTCCCGGGATATGCATTAAAAAACGAGTGCATCGTACTCACAAAAATAGTGGATTATCTGAAAAGTAATCATAAGAAGGGACAAACATGATGGAAAAAAAATCCAAGCTGGAATCGCATGAACGCATGACAATCTAATTTGAAGTCCAGCGCTGTACTGACAGAACCACGCCTCTAATAATGTAATTTAATATATTGGTGTTTGCAGGACTTTAATTTTGTGGTGGCACTAGCAGGCTACCATAACATCATTGACAGACCTTTTGTAACTAATATAAAAGATTTTGCTAATATCTACATCTTTCATATAAATTCCACCTTCATCATGTTCAAAAAGGTAATAAAAACGACAGTTTTGGTATTGTATCTCAAGTGGAAAAGCTGGGGCTATTAGGCAAGAAGAATTTATAAAAGTGATGTTTAATTGCTCATTTGAAAGCTATTGCTCACATATACATGATTTTTTTTTATCAATTCGACCCTTTGTAAGTGCGATATAGCACTGAAAACAACACTTTTGGTGCCATTTCTTAAGTGGAAAAGCTTTGAAGTACAAAACAGGTATCATTGTAATAGTTAGGTTCCAGAACCCATAACTGGAGGTTCACAAGGACCCCTCCTTTACACTCCCCTCCCAGCCCCCTTAGTAAGTTTCGTAAATTGTCTGTTCATCAGTAACCCACTGAAACATTAGCAGGCTACCACACTGTTGTAGATAGATGTCTAATGGCTCAATTATAAGCTATTGCTTATATTTACAAGGTTTCTAAAAATTCTACCATCTACTAGATTTCACAGCTTTTAATGTTAACTAGTTTCTGAGGAAATTTTGCAATTAACTCTTTGTCATGGTTGAAGCATTAGCTACAACCTAGTAAAGAGCAAACCACAGCGCATACTAACTAAGAGTTAAAAAATGTTAAAACAGTCGTTTTTTCTTCTTTATTCCAGGCCTAGCGGGTTACTAGAACATCATAGAGAGATGCTTAAGAGCTCATTCAAAAACTATTTTACATATGTACGTGGTTTATATAAATTCCGCTGTCTGCAAGTGCCATAAAGCACAAAAAAGGCATTTTTTATGCCGTTTCTCAAGGGGTGGGGCTAGCGGGCTACCAGAACATCTTAGATAGATTTTTGATAGCTCATATTACGTTCTTCCAATAAATTCCACCATCTGCAAGTTTCAAGTAGCACTAAAAACGGCACTTTTGGTGCCATGTCTCAAGTGGAAAAGCTAGGGCGAGTGGGTTACTAGAACATTTTAGAGTGATGTTAAATGGCTCATTTGAAAACTTTTGCTCTTATATCTACATGCTTTTTTTTATCTACATCTACGTGCTTTTTATCAATTCTATCATTTGTAAGTGAGATATAGCACTGAAAACAACATTTTTGGTGCCACTTCTTAATTGGAAAATCTTGGAATTTATTATTATTATAATAATATTATTATTACTATTATAATATAACTATCATTAAGGTTTGCAAGAACACCTCCTGCAAATTCCTCCTCCCGTCCCCCTTAATATTGAGAAAACACCATAGAGGACAGTTGGTACTCTGACTAAACACTCACTATGGATGATGCCAAAGAGATACTCATAACTAGCTTGAAGGATATTGCTGAGCTTCTCAACAAGCAATTTGCATCAGTTTTTACCAGTCAACCAGATGGCCCTCTTCCTCATAAGCTACCCTGACACCCCTAAGCCAATCCCACCTATTCAACTCTCCCTTCCAGCTGTCCAAATGCAACATTAAGCACTAGATGTCATCAAGTTTACCAGTACTGATAATATGGATCCAAGACCACTGAAGGAGCTTGCCAAAAGAAATTGCACAACCACTGTGTAATATGTTCCAACTGTTGCTTGATTCAAGAAAGGTCACCCAAATATTCAAGAAAGGTCACAGTAAAGCAAAAACTACAGACTTATCAGTCTTACTTCAAACAGTGGCTAAAATCCATGAGCAGATTGTGAATCCTGAAATACTAACATGTCTCTTTCCCAATTAAATCCTGTCCCCAAACTAGCATGGCTTTCAACCAGGGAAATTGGTTGAGGCCAATCTCCTACAGACATACAGCACTGTAACACATCACTGGGATAAATGAATCCCTGTGGAATTGATTTTAATAGACCTGGCTAAGGCCTTTGAGAAGATGCTTCACTACTAGCTCAGATTGAAACTTATGGCAGCAGGTATCCACACAGACATAGTGAATTAGGTCATGGGCTTTCTGAATCGTCAGACTCTTCTCAGCCAACAGTAACAAGACTTTCACAAGAGCATATGATATTGTAGGTAGAGTCTCTCTAGTCACCATTTTGGATCCTACCATATTCCTCATATACATCAATGGTATGGTGAATGGAATACAAAACAACATAATTTTCCCATGCTGATGATTCCAAACTGTTTGGACCTGCAAATGAATAAAGCCTGTAGTGTAACATTCTTAAAATCCAAACTTGGGCCCAAGATTGGCCACTTGGGTTCAACATGTCAAAGTGCAGTGTCCTTTGCTTTGGTAGCAACAGCCCATCACCAGTACAAAATGTTGGATCCCCATTCACTGTCAAACTCAGTACTTAAGACAAGTACAGAAAAAAGAGATACAGGAGTACTGATAGATGAACAACTTAAGTTCCATGGCCACTAGCAACAAGCAGTGTCAGGAGCAACTTCAAGCCTCAGTCTCCTCAAATGCACCATAACTAGCTCCAACTACAAAATCTTTTTAAGAGTATATAATTCCAAACAGTCAAACCTGTTTGGAATTTTGGTGGATGTCCTACCCCTCTTTTTAATAAAATGATACTAGTCTGATCAAGGGAGTTCAGAGATGCACCACAAAGTGCCTAGCTGGCCTAAATGACATCCCTTACAACAAGAAGCTGGAGCTGCCAACATTTGTTTTCAGATGCCAGCCTACAAGTACAATGCACAACCAAATAGCCTCCTCTGTACCAAACATTCAAGCCAGTAACATACAAGAGGCCACTCACACAATCTATCATAACATCCTATCAATGCACAAATGAAGAAAAATTTTTTCTCTGAGTGTTATCAACAATTGGGAATACTCTTCAAGCCAAAACAGTGATTGTATCCACAGCTACATCCTGTACTAAACCAGACTCGATAAGGAATGGAATCACAAGTTATGGAAACATGAGTGGCACTAATACCACTTGTCATACACAACCATCTTGTATACTGTATCCGAAGTTGCTGTTGTGCAGTGGTGTCAGCTTTGAATCACTACAGAATTGTTATCAAGGGCCATACCTACCTTGTGGTCACTCTTACCAATTGGGCTTAAATTGCATCTCTCCAGCAGACCTCACTTACAGCAAGTCACTGGACCCTAACATGGTGATAAATAAATACTTTATAAGAAATTTTTTTTTTTAAATCATGTCTTGCAAATGGACTAATAAGGGGAAAATAATTTTTTTGGCAATGAATTAAGGTAAAGCAAAGCTGTAAACAAATTTTGATCAAAATCAGATGAGAGGAAAGGGTTGAAATAAGCATCTCAAATTTTGGCCTCAGACATATAGACAGAGGAAGCAAGTTAAGTAAAGCATGGTAAAAAATTTACCATCTTCAACAAAGAGAACAACAGATCCATTGTGGACCATCACTTAGCTCCAAACTGTAAACTTAGGTAATGGTTCTAAGGGAACTTGTATCTCTTAAAGCTGTTACATCTTCTGGTCCTAACTGCATTCATTCTTGTAGCCTACATAAATGTCAAGCAGCACAACAGCAGTCTTTTCTCAAAAAATTTCTTTACTATTCAGCTTATCACTGAGTCTTTCTAGACTACCACTGGACTTGAAAACTGCCCACCTAATCCTCATATTCAGAAAGGACCAAGCTGAAAACTATCAACCTATAAGCATGACACCCATGTGTAATAAGATAGTCAATGTCCCCATGTTCCCAAAACATTCAATAAATCTCCAAAGAAAAAAGAGGCAATCTCTTTAGTAATAATTGAGCAATATCTTAAATGTTGTTATTGGCAATGAACTGAAATTCAGTACCCATGCTGAAAAGTCTGCTGCTAGTACTAGTTCAGCTCTGGGGCTGATCAAGCATACCCTTTCCATTTGTTGCCATAAAGTCATTAATGTACTATATCAAGGACAAATACAACCCAAGCTTGAATGTCTCTAGCCTCTCTGCATTTTAAAATAAGTATTAAAGTTCTGGCCATTTTAATAGTTTAAAACCTAGCATGCAGGAACTATCTTACCAAGCAACTATCTTACCTTGTTGGTAGGAGAAAATAGCAATGGGTTTTTGGACCACCCCTTTTTACTACAGTAAGAGCAAAACTTTTAACCTGTGTGTCTTTTTACTACAGCAAAAGGAGATGTTGGTAGGAGAGCATAGCAAGATCAGCTATGTTGATACTCCTAACACTTGTGTATAGAAGAAAAAAGGGTGATACCATTCTAACCTACAAGCAAATGAAGTCTAACACTGCTTCAGGATTATTTTTTGTTCTTGATCCAACCACCAGAGTTCATTGTCTGAAACTTTTAAGCAGTTTACCATAACCAGGGTCCTCACACAATAGCTTTTACACAAAGATTTTCCCTGATTAGAACCAACTCTCTGATGGTATATTCAGTAGGCTTACTGGTTATATTGACATTTTCAATTATAGTCCAGATGCTGAGTTGTCATCTAAATCAAAACTTAACTACTGATGATCCAACTGCATATGATCACTAAACAACACCATAAACAACTTGTCAGTCCCTAATTCTGGAGCTTCAAAAGGAAAAATCTTTAGATTGCACCATTTTTCAATTGAAGGTAGGCTAATAGCCTAGGAATTATATTTTCAAAACCAAAGTCAATGAAAAAAAGATTGAAAATTCTTGGATATATTTTATGCCTTGGATTCATTCCTGAAAGTTTTATTTTCCTAACTTGCCTAGGCCTTTCCAAGGTAGGCTTATAAATAGTGAGCTCCTGCACTAGAACTTTAACAAAATAAGGAAAAAGCAGAAATAGGGTTAAAAACCAGTATCCAATTGAGCAAAGTTATTTAAAGCTCAAACCCTCACATCTGGTTACCAAAGAAGAATTGAGAAGAACTGTATATATTAATGAATAGCTAAAAATCCTAAGCTATGTATCAATATGGTTATTATTGCAATTATTTAGGATCAAACAATTAAAATTATTAGTTTATTGACTTACCTACAAGGATCCCTTTTTGGAAATACTATTTATCCTATTTTGATGTATATATCCTTTTAGTGTTTCAGTTTTATTCACATATTAACAGAAAGCTGATTCTAGAAATGTAATTTTTGTTGCTTGATATTTATTTTATAAATCACAAATATTAAATATAATCTTTCTTTTTAATTGCTTTTCAAAACAGAAACCACATTTTTAATTGATGCTGACAAATTATTGGTGAAAATTTGTCCTAGAAGGCGGAGTTCTTGTTACTGCCCTCACATTGTATCATGCTATAGTAAAATAGGGGTGGTCCAAAAAGCCATTGCTATTTTTCTGGAATTCCAAAGAAAAGTGGTCTTACCAAAAAGAGCTCTTTTACCCTATAGCTTGGAAATACCTTCTCAGAATATATTTTAGACCCTGACTAAAATATATTTCAGGCCATCTAACTCCACTGCTGGTAATTTTGTTGTTGTTCATATTATTGACTTATGAATAAAGTAAACATACCACTTGATGCCTTTTTTTATGCTCTTTCCAAATATAGTGATAATTTTTGTTGGAAAGGCATCAACTTTCTCAGAGACCAACCCTCCTTGATTTGGTATTCTTTAGGAATAAAGAACAGCTACAAAGCATAAGTTACCATCCCCCTTTAGGCAAAAGTGACCACCTTGTCATCAAAGTCAATTTAGCCTTACACAAGATAACAAACAATTATATCAAGACTTGCACCAACTATGCAGCAATCAAAGGAGAGTTGAGTGGCATGGAAGGGGGTCTTTCCTTCAAGGGGAGGTAAACCAATAGTGGATCAGATTCCAAGAAGAGCTTACAATGCTCCAGAAAAATCACACATCTACCAAACTTGTGTCAAAGCCCAAGACACTCCCACATATGACCCCTCAGATACATAGAGAACAAAACTGAAAAAGCCAATACTGGAACAAGTACCATAAAATTAATCACGATAGGAAAGATAATCACTATGAAATGTTTGCAAAGGCTCAAAATAAACTACAAAATCTCACTAAACAACTATATTCAAACTTTGAGTCCAAGCTTGTGGATGATAGCAAGAGAAACCCCAAAAGGTTCTGGAACTACATATCCAGCAAAGTTCATAGTGGACCTTTAATAAAGAAACTGAAGAAATCCGATGTCTTGAAAACTACTGACCTAGGAAAAATTGCTAAATTACTCAACAAACAATTTGCTTCATTGTTTACCAATAAACCTGATGGTCCTCTCCCCCACACAGTTACAGGCGCCACCTCATCAGGCACGCTGCATATCTACTGAACCTTATGCCACCTATCATGATTACTCCAGGGTCTGTCACAAAGCAACTTGAAGTGCTAGATGTTAATAAGTCAGTAGGGTCAGATAACATTCACCCAAGGCTCCTAAAAGAACTGGCTAATGAGATATCAACTCCATTATGTCAAATATTTCAGAAGTCCCTTGACTCAAAGACTGTGCCTTTGGATTGAAAAAGCTCTTACATTACACCAATATTCAAGAAAGGTGACAAGACAAATGCAGAGAATTATTGGCCAATCAGCTTAACTTCAGCTGTAGCAAGAACCCTGGAATGCATTGTGAATGCCAAAATTCTAACACATCTTCTGTCCAACAGTATACTGTCACCAACCAGACCAGCAAAGCTTCCTTCCCAGAAAGTCAGTTGACACCAACTTACTTGAAACCTACAATATCATCACTGACCTTCTGGAGAAGGGATTACCTGTTGACCTTATTTTGCTTGACCTCACCAAAGCATTTGACAAGGTGCCCAACAGACACCTTAGGGCCAAATTATTGGCAGTTGGCATCCACAATGATGTAGTAGAATGGGTCTGACCAAGACTGACCAATTTCCTGACTGACCAAGAGCAGCAGGTCTGACTTCACCAATAATGGCAATAAAGTATTATCCAAACCATGTGATGTTGTCAGTGGAGTTCCTCAGGGTACCATCCTAGGCCCCACCCTCTTCCTCATTACACAAAGGAAGCCACAAATAATATCATGCTTGATGCTGATGACTAAGCTTTTTGGACCAGCCATTCAACAAAGCCTGCAATCAGACCTCCAGAGAATCCAGAAGTGGACCAGTCAATGGCTGCTTAAGTTTGAAATGAATAAATACAGTGTCCTCCATTTTGGCAACAACAATCCTCATCACGAGTTTAGCATGTGTTATCAAAAGTTGCAGTCTGATATACAGCTACAAACCAGTCATGAAGAACAGGATTTGGAGTACTTGTTGATGAGCAGCTGAAGTTCCATGGGCATTGGCAACAAGTTGTCTTGAAAGCTAATTTGAGTCTAGGCCTCCTGAAATGCACTATCACCAGCTGCTCCTGTACTGTCTTCCTGAGACTTTACAAGGCTATTGTTAGGCCATTCTTGGACTTTGGAACATGTCTATCCTGCCTCTCCTACAAGCATGACACCAGAATAACTGAAGGAATTCAAAGACATGCCACCAAATGCATCACAGGTCTGCAAAATATGGCGTGTGATAAGAGACTAAAGCACGTAAAACTACCAATGCTTGCCTTCAGACATTGCAGATGTGATATGATGCTGACCTACAAATATAATAGTCAACCAAAAAATACTCTCCTCACAAAACATACAGGCAACACACAACTAGAGGACACTCACAGAAGATAGAAAAGCAAAGAGTGAAGACCAGAATACACCAAAACTTTTTTACCAAGTGTATTTCCAACAACTTGAACAACCTTCAAGACAAAACTGTACCTGCACCCACTAATGCCTCCTTCAAGTCAAAACATGACAAAGACTGGAACAACAAGTCATGGAAATATAAAGGGGACACTTTATCTATCTAAGCTGCCAACTAATGCAACATCACTGAGCCCATTTCACAGTGACATTCCAAATTAACATAATTGATGCAGAGCAGATCCAGCATGGGCCTTATTTTGCTCTAAAGTGTGAATTAAGGTAAAATGAATTTTACCCCCACCCCTATATATACCAATTCAGTGTATATATTTGCACATTAGGGGGAGTTTAACTTACCTCTCATTTACATAATAAATAAAATTTAGGCTAATTCCACCCCCCTAATATGCAAATAGCCTATATAGGCCTACCCTGAATTGGTATTTATAGGGGTGGGGGTAAAATTAATTTCTGACAAAAATATTTATTATATTTGGAAAGAGCATAAAAAAAAGCATTGAGTGGTATGTTTACTTCATTTGTAAGTCAATAATATGAATAACATAAAATTTACCCCACTGCTTTCCAAGATAACCAGTAGCCTAGATAGCCTAGCAAGAGTGCCCTGAACTAGAACTTCACCAGAATCTGAAACCTCTCTGAACCTGAAGTCCCCAAAAGAAGAAAACCCCTCACCCTAGCTAACTTGAGATTTCTTCTGTGTTGTTGTTTTCCTAAACAAAACTTGTTTAATCACAAAGGCTTACCTGTAATACCAGCCTGAGCTGAAAAATGCTCAATTAGGCTTAGCTTCTTTATCTTCAAGACAGTCAATCCAATTTCGAACGTAGGCTAATTCAACTTTCACTGAGTTATCAAGTAGCCTAAACCTCTAAACTGAACAATAAACATAAATCCTGATACCTAACGCAATAGAAATAATTCAAGTTCGTAATTTCGTCGTTTCCTCATCAACAATGCCATCTAGGGTTTTGGTTTTAGTTGAATAGTTTGCCATTTACATTTTTTAGATTTTATCGCTAGTGTGCTGTTTTTTGCTGAGTTATGTTTAAATTTTCCGAATTCTTTTTGGGTTTTCTAATCAATCATATTGAAAAATTTTGTTGAAAGTTTAGAAAAAAAATTATTTTTTGCTTGGCCAGCAGAAATGGAGAAATTTGACATTTATACTGTCTGAAAAAATTGAGTATGTTAAAAAAATACGAGTTACATAAGGAATAAAGTGTATATAGTAGTATTTTGTGTATTGGGGATTTTTAACATGTATTCTCGTGCTTCATTATACGCTTCAGAACTGTATACTCCATTTCAGCCAAGTATTTTTCTGTGTAACATCACTACTGAATGGACAAGATATGTTCAATTTGAAAATTTCTAAAACAATACAAAATGAAAAACGACTTATACCTAGAAATTGTGGTGAACTAAGAAATGGAAAGGCAAATAGGGCTGCTGCTACCTTCCACCTTGGGAAATGTAGACACAATGTTAAGTGACAATAAAAACTTACTATGTATGTGGAACGTTTAGATATTTGACTCAACTCGCCAGACTGAACAGAAAATATAAATCCTTCAATAGTGAAAAATTGTAAGCTAGATTTCACTTTTTTTGTGTGTGTACACACCTGTTGTGATTTTTGCTTACTATGCTTAGCAAGTACGGTAAGCTTTAGTTTACTATGGTAAGTATATTGATACAAAAATTCTAAGCAAGGGAGAGAAAAATTTGGAAAATTTGCAAACTTGGAAAACTGAAGAATTATAATAAATTACAAAGATTATTCAGAAGCCCCAGACTCATCGTAACTTTTCTGAAAGAAAGGAAAGAGCACAAATATAAAAATACATTATAATACTTCTAAATGAAATTAAGAGTAGAATATCATATACATCTACCAAAGCATATTCTACTATCCAACTGACATTGAAACATATTTTCTTTCACAAATATTAACTTTGTGCTTTGAATTTTGTTTTAATTTAATTTTTATTTGATTTAACTTAAATCTTTATTTATATTTGATGTAAAGCAAACGCCCTTTCAATAAGAAACTGACCTTATTTTCATTTTCCCAATGCAATTTCAACAACATGTAGAGTTTAATAATCTTAGCCTGTCTTAGAAATTCGAAGTCAGCAAGAAAATACCTGCCCGGGACGAAGCCCAAGCTCGTCCCCTGGGAGACCTAAAATAAAAGTGTACCCTTTATTACGTTTAGGAAGGTATCAAATATTTTTTTTCAAAATGACCTTCTTTTTTATCTTATCCCCCTGGAAATGTTTTTTAGGAATCTTACCTTCTTGTTAAAATTTGGTCCGTAACAAAATGATTTTTAGCAGAATCTTATCCCCCAGGAAATTTAGCCTCCTTATTAAAGTTTGGCGTAAAACTAAATAATTATTGCTTGTAATTTTCCTCCATACACCGAGGTTTAAATGAAGCCAAGGATGGCTTTGAGTTAAACTAGCCAAGTAATTTAGTAAGGTGAAACAAAATATTAAAATAATAAAAGAATTAGTCTACCATTTAATTTTGAAGGATAAAAATGTCTCACTTGGAAATTTGCCTTGGTAATAGATATTTTTCTGAATCCAAAAACTTTCCTTAAAAGCAGACTTCTGAATCTACTGTTAATAAATGCGGTCTTGTGTTGAATACTATTTTTTCGAACTATATTTTGGCAACACTGATTCTTTGCAAAATTTGTAGAGTAGGCTATTTATTTTTGTTCTAGATGACAGTGTAATACGCCAGAAATTGGCTTTTTCTGTCAATTTGGGACATTATTAAATTAATTATTAAACTAGAAAATAAATTATTTAACTATTTAATCATTAAATAGTAAAAATTAAAAAAAAACTAAGAAAATCTTAATAGGGATGGTATCTTCTCTAGATTTTTGTATTGTACTGTACCTGATTATTAGCTCATATGCAACTACCATGTTTTGCCCAATTTATTGCCTTGAAGCAGTTCTTATAAAAGATCCAAAGCCGAACTGACTACCCATAACTACAATAAGCAAAAAATATATTTTTGCACACTTATCAATTAATAGATGTGCCGGTTATATGAATATTGCCCCTATTTATGATATTATTTTAAAAATTGAAAAATGAACGCCACCGCTTTTCTTCTTACCGTGTATGTCTTTGCCCTTCATTTTCATTTTTGACTCACTCACTTGCTCGATGTCGTCCTTCCTATCCTTCCTATCTGAGTAAACAAATTCTATATCACCTAATTTCATACTTCCTACACCTGGGATATGAGTTTCTGAAACTCCTAATAAATCCAGTTCGAACCATCTGAAGTCGTCAGTCAAAATTTCGATGCGATAGTCATTTTTTAACGTCGTAACATTCCAAGTTCCAATTTTCATGTTCTTTAAATGATTGAAATTATCTTTACGGTAGGTCCCTTAAAGTTGTTTTAAATGATGTAGTCTCATCGTCTTTTTCTGTGAAGTGCGGCGTGCGTCAGGGCTCTGTGCGGGATCCTTTACTTTACCTTGTTTACGTGGACATGATGCGCTTTTATCTGCAGGATGTATGTATTACTTCTATTGTGGATAACACTGCGCTAACAGTATTTGCAAAATCAGTCGTTGATTTACCAGCAAAAGCTAATAATGCTCTCAAAAGACTGGAGGTGTTTACGAGTTTAAGTCTGCTGTGCGTGAGACGGGCGGAACATTTTGAGAATTTGATAAACCGATATAGAGTTGCAGAAGAAGATCTAGAGGAAAATGAAAAAGTTTATGATACCTTAGATGTGAAGCAAGATTTGTTTGGTGAAGAAGAATCAGCGACAGTACTAAAAGGATTAAAAATTAATAAGGGTCCAGGTGCTGATAGTGTGGTAAATTAGTTTCTTAAATATGGTGGCTCTGAGGTTAGAAATAAGTTACTGAAGATTATGAATATGATTTTTGAAAAAGGGGAAGTACCTAACGATTTTAGGAAGACCTTAAATAAACCACTGTAAAGGAAAGGTGATAAGAGTGAGTGTCGTAATTATCGAGGCATCAGATACTTTTTAGACTGACAGATGCTGTAGACAAAGTCTTAAGAAAAGAACAGTTCGGTTTTAGAAAAGGTAGAGGATGTGTCTACCAAATTTTCACTTATAGGGTAATAATTTAGAAGTGCCTTAGCTGTCAAACACCTTTGTTACTCAGTTTTATAGATTATGAGCAAGTGTTCGATTCTGTTGAAAGAAGAGCTTTAGCAAAGGTCGTATCCTTATATGGTATACCAGACAAATGCATTAAAGTGATTAGTGCTATGTACAAGATTAACACTGTCGCGGTTAAGTTTGGAAATGAGGATAGCAGCTGGTTTAATATTAAATCAGGAGTTAAACAGGGTTGCTCATTAGATCCCAACTGAGATCTGAAGCCCCAATCGAGTGAAGAATCAATAAGAAGATATCCATCTAAACTTCTTTAAATACCCTTCGGGCCACTGGATTTTGTTGCAGCTCCATTTGGAATCGGAATAAAGGTTTTTTTGAAGACCACACTTTCTTTACATGTCGTATAAATGACAGTTCAATAGGGAGAATCCTTTTATTTGACAGTGAAACACACACACACGAAAAAAAAAAAAAATTAAAATAAAAGTATAGAAAGATTAAAAGGATTAAAAGAACAAAATGATTTTCATTATTGAAGGGATACGGATTAGTTATGACATCACTATTAATCTTAAAGGTAAAAAATTGACACATTAATTCTCTTTTTCTACATTTAAATTGCAACTCTTCTTTTAATTTTTTTTCTATTAAAAATGCTTACTTATGAATTAGTGAATGAATTATAAAAAAAAATAAAGTGTGAATATGAATATGGGCATGTAAAGTGAAAACCGAGCTAAACTGATCAAGCTGGAAAACAGGTTAATCTTCAAACCCTTAGAACAGAATAGGCTATATACAGATAAAAGCGTAAGAAAACTACAGAAAACTCGACTTGGAACTCAGAAAACTCGGAGCACAGGAACTTGGAACACAAAAAACACAGAAAACTTGACTTGGAACACAGAAAACTCGGAATACAGGAACTTGGAACACAAAAAAAGCACAGAAAACTCGACTTGGAACACAGGAACTTGGAAAACAAAAAAACCCACAGAAAACTCGACTTGGAACACAGAGAACTCGGAACACATGAGTAGAGCACAGAGACTAGAGGAGTTCGAGGACTCCTCTGTGAATTCACTTCATTTCAAAGAGAAGAGTCATTGGCAAACTGTAGATGCTAAGCATAGATAAGGTTCACAATTAAGTTTTTGAAATTTTTTCTTATTAAAGATTATCATACAAAACGGAGCTTACTTTTTACTTATAGTAAAGAATTGATTTTTGTTTACTATATTCAATCAGAAGCATGGGATGTAGAAAATAAAAAACACATTTACTTGTTATTTACTTCTTCAAAATATGTCATCTATTAAACCAAGCTTGGAAGTTTTTGCCATGAATAATTTCCATATAGAATATCCATTATCAAAGGGGGAGGGGGCGAGGGGTAAAATAAACTCGCAATCATTTTACATATATGAATTTATACTTCCATGCCCTTACCAGTCATAACGGAGCTCTATTTAGGATAAAGAAGAGATTATTTCCTTCCCGACAATCCATAGATATGGTAGTTTCAATTGTGAACGTTTTAGAATCTTTTTCACAGACCTTTGCAAAAAATACTTTTTTTGGCAGAAAATATTTTTATTTCAGCTAGAAAACGACGAAGATCTTGACATGACCAGCCAATGAAGTTGCAAAAGTGATGACAAACAAAAAAAAAGAACAGAAGACAAAACAATCTTTTTAATTTATGTATTAATAGCTTTTGGTAAAAATTTACTCAACGATTTACTATTTTCATAGGCTATATAAAAATCTTTTGCTATATAAAAATTACCTTAAAATATCATTTTATAAAGAGTAAAAACATTTCTGAAAACAGTTTCGTTTAAAAAACAATCCATTCCGGAATTTATTATTGAACGAGGGGTCTTTTGAAAAAGATTTTCTTTTCCAGGCTATTTTCTTACGTTCAGATCTGCCTAAAATAAAAGTTACATATTTGGAATAAGCAAACACCTAGAAATTCCCGGAAAAGGAAAATCCAAGCAACAAAAGCTTTCATGGGTTCAAACAATGTTTAATCTGGAACATAGTTCCAAAATCAATTAGAATTAGTCAAACAGGCAAAATCGTTTTCGGCACACAATCCTTGAGTTAAATGTCCCTTTATCGTCAGGTTTAGCGACCAATTGTTTTTGTAATTTAATGTCTGATCAAACAGTTCGTGGTAACGAACCGTGAGTAAGGAGCGACCCGGCTCAATACCAACCGAAACTCTAAAGAACGGAAATTTGGTACCAATAGTATATCAAAAGACTTGTATTTTTATGGTGATTCCAAATATATTAGTTTCGTTATTTTTAAATCTTACCCATCAAAGGTTACGAGCCTGAGAAAATTTGCCTGATTTTCGAAACAACGAAAACACCCCCTAAATGTCTCAGAATCTTAATGAAAGTCACACCATCAAATTCAGTGTATGAGAGAACCCTACTGTAGAGCTTTCAAGCTCCTATCTGGAAAAATGTGGAATATTGTATTTTTGCCTTAATAAAGATCACGGATGCGTGTTTATTTGTTTGTTTTTCCCAGGGGTGATTGTATCGTCCCAGCGGTCCTAGGAGAGAGCTCAATATCAGGAGAGAGCTCATTCAAATGGAAATTAAAAGTTCTAGTGACCAAAAAAATTGGAGGGCAACTAGGCTCCCTCCTTCGCCCATTTTTTTCCAAAAATCATGCGATTAATTTCGAGACATCCATTTTGCTCATCATAGTTGAAAGGCCAAATAAATATGCCTTTGGGTATAACATGACCCCCCGCCCCTAGACCCAGGGTAAAGATCTTTAAGTTATAAAATTTACCCATTGTTTACGCATAGTATTTGTTATTGGGAAGTATGTATTCATTTTCGGGTGAGGGGGACAAACTTTTTTCTGAGGGTTTTTCCAAGCGGGAATTGTCCATAGGGAGGGAAGTTTCCAGGGAGTGAACTTGTCAGGGGAAATTATACACTGCGGGAATGTGCCAGAATTCTAATACAAAATTCTTTTTATATGTCTTGCTTTCTCTTTTCCGTCTCAATTTTAGTTAAATTGTAAGAGTAAGAGTAGTTATCTGGGATAATTTTTCACCGGGATTGAATTGTCTAGATGATATTTCCATGGGGAGGGGGTTTTTCCGTGAAGGTGGGGCCGGATTTCCTGGCATTATTTAAAAAACGATAAGAAATTAAATAAAAATAACAAGTTTCTTCAACTGAAAGTTAGGTGCAGCATTAAAACTTAAAACGTGCAGAAATTATTACGTATATAAAGGGGGTTGCCCCCTCCTCAACACCTCGCTCTTTACGCTAAAGTTTGAATTTAGTCCCATTTCCTCAATAATGACTCCTGAAACACATGGGCCGTTTAAATAGAACAATAAGACGCTTCTTAAAAAGTACTAAACAACTTTAGCGTAAACAATGAGGTGTTGAGGAGGGGGCAACCCCCTTCATATACGTAATAATTTCTGTTTGTTTTAAGTTTTAATGTTGCTCCTAACTTTCAGTTGAAAAAACTTGCATTTTTTTTATTTAATAGTAATTAGGAGCGTGACGTCGGGGCCTAAGGCCACGTTTGTTCCTTTCAACATGAAACTCTGGTATTACCAAAAGCACTAAAAGTAGAAGTGGGGGGGGGGTAAATCTATTCAAACGCATACCCTCCCTTTTCCCATAGATTTCAAACGCACGCCCTCCCTTTTTCCATAGGATTCTCACGGGAGCCCTGTTACGTCACGACAGCCCTGGAAAGATTCCGTGGGTTTCGATGTGATTGGTGGTTTCGATATGATTGTTGGTTTGAATATAAGTGGTTTTTATGAGTGATTTGGATATTATTGTTGCTTTGGACGTGAATGTTAGGTTGGATTTGAGTGCCTATTATGAGTGGATTGGATATGATTGTTGGTTTGGATATGATTGTTGGTTTGGCTAAGAGTGGCTATTATGAGTGTTTTGGATGTAATTGCTGGTTTGGATATGAGTGGTGGTTCGGATATAAGTGGCTCTTATGAGTGGTTTGGATATGATTGTTGGTTTGGATATGAGTGGCTCTTATGAGTGGGTTGGATATGATTGTTGGTTTGAATATAACTGGCTATTATGAGTGGTTTGGATATGATTGTTGGTTTGGATATGATTGGTGGTTTGGATATGAGTGGCTATTTTGTGTGGTTTGGATATGATTGTTGGTTTGGATATGATTGTTGGTTTTGATATGAGTGGCTAATATGAGTGGTTTGGATATGATTGTTTGTTTGGATATGATTGTTTGTTTGGATATGAGGGGCTTTTATAAGTGGTGTGTACACGATTGTTGGTTTGGATATGATTGTTAGTTTGGATATGAATGGCTTTTATGAGTGGTTTGGATATGATTGTTGGTTTGAAAATGAGTGGCTTTTATGAGTGGTTAGGATATGATGGTTGGTTTGGATATGAGAGGCGTTCTTTGAGTGGCTATATTTTATCTTCTATATTTTTTTTTTCGCGAAACTAACACTTCCTAGAGGGATAATTCTATCCAAAGTAGGAAGGATTGATTTCCCTGGAAGACGCTCAGGTGTTCCCCCTAACTCCTTTTTTATCGATGCCTCGAAAAAATACAAGCCCCATGACAAAGTGTAACATCGATGATGCAAAACGCGCAGAGGAAATATTCATTTCCAGAGACAATTGCTCAAATGTATTTATAGCGATAAAGACTAAGGGGTGCTTAAATTGTTTAAACACCTTGATCGTGCTAAACAATAAATCTTAAAAACACAGACTCTGTAAATGAAAGTTTTATTCATTCAAACAAATTTACAGCAATATTAAACAGTGAAAAAAAACAGTTAAAAAACACGACAAACAAAAAATAAAAGGTGAAAAAAGCATTATCGCAATATATGCAAAAAAATAACCGTGTATTATGGAACGTCAGGGTCCTAGCATGCAATACCTAGGAATATGACCGAAATTAGATGAAAATTTAAGCCCTAGTATTAACTTTTTAACGAAAATCCATCGTTTCTTTGAGTGGGATGTAAGATTTCACACCGTCGTGACAATACGTCCCACGCTCCTCCTCGCAATCATGTCCAGAGAGCGCGTTGATATTAGAGTTAAATTTAAGCCATATCAAGAGCTTTTAAGGAAAATACCCCGCTTACTTTGAGCTAAACTTATGAATATTTCCCAATATCCTGACCATACACCTCATCCTTCCCCTAGCAATCATTTCCAGAGAGCGCGTTTATATTAGATTTAAGTTTAAGCCATATTAAGAACTTTTTAACAAAAATGCATCGTGTCTTAGACTGGGATGTTAGATTTCAGTCCCCCTCTGCCGAAAAATTCATTTAAAACCTCCACCCTAACTTTTAAGTTCTAAGAACATATCCAAGGCAATATACGCCACCCTGGCAAACTATGGACGGCATACAGCTCTTGGAAGACGCTCAGGTGTTCCCTTAACGCCCAGGTATCCCTCGACAAATAGAAGCCCCATATAGGTGTCTATTGATTTCCCTGAAAGACGCCCAGTCCCATTATTTCTTCAGTATTAATAAAGAGTTAGTAGTGTGCTAATAGGCACTACTGAACCTACAGGAAAACCTTCAAGAATATGCTCAAAAGTGTAATAGATACGAAGGCTGGTTTGGTGGGTATAATCTGGTTTGGTGGGTATAGTCTGGTTTGGTGGGTATAGTCTGGTTTAGTTTTTCAAAGAGAGTGAGTATTTGACATTTTTGCAAAAAGGGATAAGGAATTCGCAAATTGGACACTATGAACGATATGAATTAATGTTTTGAATAATAGGAGTGTGAATGATTCTAATTAGTGATTGGATTGTATGAAGGTGGAGAAAAAAAGGATTAAACTGATTAGCAGTTAAGGTAACCCCGAAGGGTTTGTTAACTCTGTTATTTTTTTATAAATTTGAAACAACATCAGTCTTTGAAATTGGCTAACGACGATAGAATGACATTGTGAGTTGACCTAGCTTTACCTCTCCGATGCGTAAATTTTGGAGGGAAAATCAAAAATACTCAGAATAGAAAATAAATGGGATCTGCCTCAAGGGGAAGGCTCAGAGGCCCTTCGTTCCCCCTTTTCTGAGGGCAGGGGAGGGGGGGGGATGGAAGCTATAGCAAGGAATTCTAACAGCCATATTGAATTCTACGACCGCCATAGGACCAAGTTATTCTACGACCGCCATAGGACCATGTTATTCTACGACCGCCATAGGACCATGTTATTCTGAGACCGCCATAGGATCATGTTATTCTAAGACCGCTATAGGACCATGTTATTCTGACACCTCCATAGCAATCTTTGTGTTAACTCATATTTTGCGTACCGCCATAGCAATCTTTATGTTAACTTATACTTTGCGTACGGCCATAGCAATCTTTATGTTAACTTATACTTTACGTACGACCATAGCAATCTTTATGTTATTTGAGTTCGCCTCTACACCTATTCAGAGAGATTCAGAACTAATAGTTTTCTTTACAATTCATATTAGTAAGAGAATTGAATAATGTTTTGAATAATAGGAGTGTGAATGATTCTAATTAGTGATTGGATTGTATGAAGGTGGAGAAAAAAAAGGATTAAACTGATTAACAGTTAAGGTAACCCCGAAGGAGTTGTTAACTCAGGTAATTTGTTATAAATTTGAAACAACATCAGTCTATGAAAATGACTAACGACGATAGAATGACATTGTGAGTTGACCTAGCTTTACCTCTCCGATTTCTGCTGGAACTAGCTTCAAATATTGAACCTAAAAGATTCATATTACCATGGTTACGAAATGTTTATAGAA
Organism: Artemia sp. Qi Xiang Cuo; assembly: GCF_049724085.1. Lineage (NCBI taxonomy): Eukaryota > Metazoa > Arthropoda > Branchiopoda > Anostraca > Artemiidae > Artemia > Artemia sp. Qi Xiang Cuo. The sequence continues at coordinate 16,011,912 of NC_142808.1, read as the reverse complement.
TTGGTGGTCTTTAAAAAGACCGTTGGGTAGTCATGGGTGTGATGACTATTGTAAAAATTCATCATTGTTCGTCATCCACTCGGTATGATTCCAATCTATATCATGGATTTGTTTGTTCTTCTTCTTCTTCTTCCTAGGAAATCTCACACACATATTCCGGGAAGGAATATCTATTGGTACCCATTTGCTAAAAAATCGAACCTCGTCCTCTGGGTTGTGTATCTTACTCGGAAATACCTCACAACTAAAATCTTCCAAGTTGAATAATGGTATATCTGATTTGCATTTGTCGATCAAAAGTTTATCAGTGGGCACATTCCCTTTTGTGTAGAGTGCTGTTACGCCAAAAAAACAGCATATCCCTCTAACTTCCTCTTGTACGTAGGATAAATCCTTCCCTTTGTTATAGGATGGAAGAAACATTCTTTTATATAAACCTATTTTGTTTATAAAGTATAGTGTATTGCGCCACCTGTCTTCATTGTACTCATACATATTATAGTTTATATACCAGTGGTAACAAGAGACTTCTTGATGATCAGTAGTCAACAGTAGAAACGTGCATTCAAAGATAACTCCACACGCCAATTTCTTCACGCCAATGTATTCGCAATCAAAAACGCCATACATCTTTGAAGTTATATTGATAGAATGGAATATTCAAACTATTTAAAGTTCCAAATTGAAACTACATTATATACTAAAGAAACTGAATATATTAACATCTAAAACAAGACACACTGGTTTATATTTAATAAAAATTATTTTTATTATTAAGACCTCAGAATATTTATCTTCACGAATGGCAAGTAACAATTTTCCTTAAATTAGAATATTAAATAGATATCGCATGTAAACGAGAAGCTGCCGGTGATTTAGACGTAATTTTCTCACACCTAGAAGAAACATGCATCTCATTAGTCCGAATATACATGCTAATTCGATTTCATCTCATGACATATTTTTACATGTCAATTGCTAAAGAACTTTATTCATCTCAAACATAGAAATCAGACCTAGGTTTTTTAGATTTTCATGAGTGTTTGTTTCTTGGAGTTTATTAATTGAGAAGTTAACTTTAATATTTCGTGGTTTTGCCGTGACTGAAATCATGAATTAGAATAGTTAATAATTCGTCCTTTTCTAACTGTAATAGAGTATATAAATTCATGTCTTACTGCTATTTATTCTTCCTAAGCCTAGTAAACGTATTATTAATATTTCATAAGAAACATAAAAATTCGGTCAGTCTTGTTTTTATAAACTACATCAAACTGCTATGTATACCCTTCCTATACCATTAAGTTAAATGTTAACTATTAAAGGCTATGAGCCTGAGAAAATTTGCCTGCTTTTCGCTAAAGGGGGAAAACCCCCCTAAAAGTCATACTATCTTAAAAGTCATACCATCAGGTTCGGCATATCAGAAACCTGACTGCAGAGGTTTCAAGCTCCTATCTGCAAAAATGTGGAATTTGTGTAATTTTTTTTAGAAGAAAGATTACTTGTAGTTTTATTCCCAGGGGTGATCATATCGACCTAGTGGTACTAAAATATCGTAAGAGGGTTCATTTGACTGGAAATTAAAAGTTCTAGTGCCATTTTAAGTGACCAAAAAGATTGGATGGTAACTACGCCGCCTCTCACGCCTCTTTTTTTCCCGAAATCGTGCGGTCAAAATTTTGAGATTGTCATTTTCTTCATCATTGTTGAAACGCCTAATAGCTATGTCTTTGAATATAACATGAAACCCCCCTCACATCCCCAGGGGAAACGTCTTTAAGTTATGAAATTTGTCTATTCTTTACGCATAGTATTGGTTATTTGGAAGTATGTATACATTTTTTTTGGGGGGGGGGAGGGAGGGATTTCTCCGTGGAGGTGGGGCTAGATTTACTGGCATTATTTAGAAAACGATAATACAATAAATAAAAAGTTTTTTCAACTGAAAGTAAGGAGCAAAATTAAAAATTAAAACGAAGAGAATTATTACGTATACGAAGGGGATTTCCCTCTCATAACCTCGCTCTTTGCACTAAAGTTTGAATTTTGTTCCAATTCCTTAAGAACGACTCCTAAAACACTAGGTTCGTTTAATTAGAACAATAAGAAGCTCTTTTAAAAGTACCAAGATTTTAGCGCAAAGAGTGAGGTGTTGAGGAGCGGTGCAATCTCGTTCATATACGTAATAATTTTCATTTGTTTTAAGTTCTAATGTTGCTCCTTACTTTCAATTGGAAAAATATGTTTAATTTAATTTTTATGTAATGATTTCTTCAAATAATCTCAAGAGGATTTGTTTTTACACTGCTCACAGTGTAGAATGTGTTACTAAAATTTTGTTTGAAAATATTTTTGGTCTATCGACCTAGTGGTACTAAAATATCGTAAGAGGGCTCATTTGACTGGAAATTAAAAGTTCTAGAGCCATTTTTAAGTGACCAAAAAGATTGGATGGTAACTACGCCGCCTCTCACATCTCTTACTGGCATTATTTAGAAAACGATACTACAATATATAAAAAAAGTTTTTTCAACTGGAAGTAAGGAGCAAAATTAAAACTTAAAACGAAGAGAATTATTACGTATACGAAGGGGATTTCCCTCTCATAACCTCGCTCTTTGCACTGAAGTTTGAATTTTGTTCCAATTCCTTAAGAACGACTCCTAAAACACAAGGTTCGTTTAATTAGAACAATAAGAAGATCTTTTAAAAGTACCAAGATTTTAGCGCAAAGAGTGAGGTGTTGAGAAGCGGTGCAATCTCATTCATATACATAATAATTTTCGTTTGTTTTAAGTTCTAATGTTGCTCCTTACTTTCAGCTTGGAAAAATATGTTTTTTTTAATTTAATTTTTATGTAATGATTTCTTCAAATAATATCAAGAGGATTTGTTTTTACACTGCTCACAGTGTAGAATGTGTTACTAAAATTTTGTTTCAAAATATTTTTGACCTAAACTTGTTTTGTGCATTGCGCGCTTATGTTTTAGTAGAGCATGGTCGGTCGATAAAAAAAGTGTTGATAATTTTGTTGTATGGTTTCACATGTTATAAAACTGAACATAAGGGCGCCACTAATGAGAAGTGACCAAAAAGATTGGATGGTAACTACGCCACCTCTCACGCCTCTTTTTTCCGAAATCGTACGGTCAAAATTTTGAGATTGCCATTTTCTTCATCATTGTTGAAACGCCTAATAGCTATGTCTTTGAATATAACATGAAACCCCCTTCACATCCCCAGGGGAAACGTCTTTAAGCTATGAAATTTGTCTAATCTTTACGCATGGTATTGGTTATTTGGAAGTATGTATAAATTTTTTTTTGGGGGGGGGGAGAGAGGGTTTTATACGTGGAAGTGGGGCTAGATTTAATGGCATTATTTAGAAAACGATAATACAATAAATAAAAAAAAGTTTTTTCAACTGAAAGTAAGGAGCAAAATTAAAACTTAAAACAAAGAGAATTATTACGTATACGAAGGGGATTTCCCTCTCATAACCTCGCTCTTTGCACTAAAGTTTGAATTTTGTTCCAATTCCTTAAGAACGACTCCTAAAACACAAGGTTTTTTTAATTAGAACAATAAGAAGCTCTTTTAAAAGTACCAAGATTTTAGCGCAAAGAGTGAGGTGTTGAGGAGCGGTGCAATCTCGTTCATATACGTAATAATTTTCATTTGTTTTAAGTTCTGGCACTGGAACATCTTAGAAAGTTGTTCAATGGCTCATTTTAAAGCAAATCTCTAGATCTAGTGCCAATTGTTCTTAATTTTTTTTCATTAATTATTTTTTACGAAAAACTTAATTTCTTATACACAATATTGATCAATGACGTCATAGTCGTTGGATGTAGTACATAAAGGCTCGATCATCGAATTTAAGCTGAAACTAAGTAAAGGACAATTATGTCTCCATATAATCACAGTGATGTATAAGATTTCTCATTACATCT